>NC_079204.1:10881335-11183250 GCF_026745355.1 Beta vulgaris subsp. vulgaris
GCTTTGTGGGACATGTGGCTGGAAGGTGCTAATGGATGAAAGAAAATTTGAGAATCTATTATTTGTTTATTTTTCTGTGGAAATGAGCAGTTCCCTTGCATTGCTTTGGTGTTTTCCTAGTGAAGTTTTTACGCTTGTATATTTAATTGATCTACATATTTATCATTTTTAGACGACTTTTCCATGTCTTTTCACTTTACGAAAATACGTAGATTCACTTGTTTGCTATGTTTGGTTGAAGTTTCTACCCCTTTTGAGAACTTATGTGGATCACAATAATTGAGATTTTAGGATGAAAGTTAAGTATTTAAGTTTTCGATAGAAGAGTCAAAATAACATAGCTCAACATTGCTATCTTTTAGTCTCTTATATTTTATAACTACAAACATGTCGATCAATGTAATTGAGGTGTAAGGCGAAATCAAATTGTAGGGTTACTGTTTCATACCCTTGTCGGAGTGTGGACTGCTGTCCGACACACGTACCTGAGATAATAAGAAGAGTTATAGTAACATATCGAGCAATACTTTTTTTTTTACTCTTTCAGAGGTGGTGGAAAAGATCAGCTTTCGGCTTGTATTATATATTTCAATGTACAACTATGAATTATAATTTTGCTATCTTTGTTGTATAGGGGAAAATGTATCTTTTGCTTCTTGGAACCACTGCTCTTAGCTTGGTAAGCTTGTTTTGATATACTGCATACGACTTTTGCTAATGTTTCTTTTTTGTGGATAAAAGCTTTTGTTTAGCTTTTGCAACATATATCTATAGCTAAAGCAGTAAAGCTTCTTTTTTTCCTGTAGGTTACTACTCCAATTTTGTTTAAATTGATGCCGGCTTTGACTCATTTGGGAGTTTTCATGCATTGGTTCCCTTCAGAGACCAGCGTATTACAGAATGAGGTCTCTCTCTCTCATCTTATATGTAGTTCTTTGTCCTCTTGGACCCTTCCCTACAGCTTAAGCTTTGGGATGAGTTTCCTTAGTATTTTAGTAGTTATGCTGAAGGGGGGGGGGGGGTATGGTATTTTTCACGTAGCAAATTTTCTTTTATTAGAATTTATAGTTCTTGCCGAGTTTTTCAAAATACTAAACTGGATAACATTGCAAGTGAAAGAGTGATGCACGGAGATCCACACTCAGGTGTGTAGCAACAATGTAAAAGGGATCTTTGTATTTCCATCTCTTGCCCGTAGCCATAATATGTAGGGGCACACCTAATAATTTGCCCATCCTTTCTAGTTTGTACGCAAAAGAAGTAGCGAACTTAAATTTTCTATTCAAAACAAAATATATATCCTTTTCTCACTTTAGAGCTTTAATTGGAGCTCATTACGTCTGAAGTCAATAGCTCAGGTTTATCTCAATTCAGCTGAAGTCTGATTTGTCTGGATATTGAAAGATGGCCATATTAGATTTCAGTTTTTCGTGGCAAAAGATCATGTTTATCATTATGAGGGTCATTTGTTCAAGTTTTGTTTTCCATGGCTTGATAGGTCTGATTCAACTTTCACTTTATTTTGGTAAGATGAAGGAAACCCACCTGAAGAGGGAGGATATAAGGGAAATCCCTCCAATTAGTCCAATGAGATTCAAACCCTAGACAGGGTTGTAAGGTGGGGAGCGATGCCACTATACTGCCACCTCAACCTCAGGTCTGATTTAACTTGAGACTTGCAATCTGTACCATCATTGCTAACGGCCTTATGTGGAGTTTTTGTACCTTGTAAGAGCAATTTACCAAAAAAGTATCAATGCATATACTTGAATAGGTATATGCTAAAAGTTTCCTGCATGAAAAGATTAACGGCAGCTACCTTTCACTACCATTCATAATAAACCAGTTGCCTCTGCATGAAGGTTATGAAGTAGTGCCGATTGTTTTCTTATTTTTTAAAATTTTTTCCCTGGTGTCATTGCAGGAGAGAGTTTCGATGATTGATGCACACAATAGAATGTTGTGATCTTCAAAGATGTAATACTTTGAGGATTCTTAATGGCCTAAAGAAGTGGTATCAGTTGTGAATTGAGAATTAAGCTCGCGATGGTTTTCAGCATCAGAATATTGACTTTGACAAAACTTGGAAGTCGGCTTTTGAGTGTATATATTGTTACACAATTTTTGTATTCGTTCGGATTGTGTACATATATGATTCTTACCAGCTGTGCTTGTGACCCTCTAACTGAGCTTCTGACAGGTGCAAAAAAAATTGTACCATTATCATTGATCATAGTTACTGTACACGACCTAGGAATAGATCAGAGAAGTTTAAAGATGTTGGAGCAATTTGTAGTGATGGAAGTTTTGTTTTCTTCATCTGATTGTAGTTTCCACTGTAATTTAGCAAAAACTTCAGTCAGAGATATCAATGAATACAATGAAAATTGTTATCACTGAATTTGTATTCAGGGTAACTTGTTATCATTTGAACCTTAATTTTGCATTTTTGCTTAGAAATACCTTTGAGGGTCTTTTGATTGAATGTAGATAGTACAACCTTTTATTATGGAGTTCAATTATGTGTTGCGAAGATATTAAACTTTTAGAATTCATCTATTTAGCAGAG
This sequence comes from Beta vulgaris subsp. vulgaris, assembly GCF_026745355.1. Taxonomy (NCBI): domain Eukaryota; kingdom Viridiplantae; phylum Streptophyta; class Magnoliopsida; order Caryophyllales; family Amaranthaceae; genus Beta; species Beta vulgaris. The sequence continues at coordinate 10,883,905 of NC_079204.1, forward strand.
TTTTAAGTAAAAAAACATCACCCCTTGAGTGGGAAGTGCAAATTTATAAGAGCATGAATAGCCCCAAGTTTTAAGATGAGTTTTGCTAACATGGCATAATTCCCATCTAATTTTAAGACAACGAAACCATTTGCATTATTGAAGTGGGTGGGTCTTGAAAAGTTTTAAATTGAGTCTTGAAAAATTAAGACTACTCTTAGGACTCAATGTGGGAGTTGAATTGAATAACACGATTCTACCTAAATTTGCTTCCAAAGAAGTTCAACCTCATGTGTAAGTCGGTAAATTGCAACTTCGAGATTTTAACTATTGATAAATGTGATGCTTTTAGATTCATTCGAAATCGTGGCCTCATTTTGATGAACATATATTACTTGATATATGTCGTGTTGTTAAGAGCATCACCTTTTCGGTCAACACGACTCGTTAGATACATTATCTGCCTGAGTCAAAGCGACACAACTATATCACGGACTCATAACCGTCACTTCCAGTCCAATATTCCTTAACCGTTGTCAATTCTCTTTCGGGGAAACTAATTTGAAACTCTCAAAAAGCTAGAAGTAATCATATCTCTAGATTTCTTGGAGGAAAGATAAATTGAAAATAAGCTCAAAAAACAGGGTCCAAGATCACGAATACAAAAATACCCTCACCAAAGTTTCTTGTAAATTTCTAGATGCTCCTATCCTAAAACACGTAGATTTATTTGCTCTCAAACCCTTTTTTTTTTATATCTATACATATTTTGCTCAAATAACTAAAATTCGAAATTTACAAAATATTACAAAATATAGAATGTCTCCGGAAGCACTATGAAGGCTTTGAAAGTTTCTGGAACTCATAACTCATACAAATTATTAAAAATTTCACCAAAACAAAAAAAGAAAGTAGTTCTTGTTCATACTTCATGTGTCTTTCCCAAAATCCAAAATCCAAAATCCAAAATCCGAGTAGTGTCCTACTCCTGTCTGTAAACTAACAAAAGAAGTGTAAAGCGGAAAGAGGAGAGAGAATGTCAGGGGAAGTAGTGAAGCTTCGATGTCAGAGAATCGGCTGCGACGCTACTTTTACTCCCGACAATAATCCAGAAGGTTCTTGCGTTTTCCACGACTCGGTAAACTTCAATCTTCATCGTTTAGCTTCTATTTTTGTATATTATTATACAGCTTTTTCTTCATATATTTCTTGTTTATGTAATCATTTGCTATTATTAATTCTCTAGATTCCATCTATTGATTGTCACTTTTTACTTTCTTGATGAATTGTTATCTAGAGTATGCTTGATAATTGGTGCACTTATGCTTATTTTTGGTTTAAATGAGTGTAAAAGAATGGGAAATCATATTGTTGGCAACTATATGCGTTTAATTTAAACTTAGGCATTTTGTCAAGTGGATTTGGCTTCAGTAGAGTTAGGATTGAGTGATTAATGAGTTTCTCAGCGTAGAAGAATCTACTTAGGGTTTGACTGGGCGAGTGTTGCTTAACGAATGGCAAGCCGAAATAGGCAGCGTTGTACCTCCAAGTGGTATAATTTGGGCTAATTTAGGAAATATAGCTAGTGAATGGAATTTCTGTACTCAGTAGGTAAAATTATTTTGGTTGAGGTAGTGTATTGGAGGCTAGTGTTAGACCAATTCTCAGCACTCAGCAAGTGTTGCTAAACTGGTGTAAGAATGGTGTTCAAGTGGTCTTGACTTGGGAATATAGATAGTAGCAGATGCATACAAGCTGTTTCTTCATTGAAGTCGAGGTCAAGTAATGAATATCTGGCTATAATATCTCAGGATTGGCCTTGATCTTTTATGAAAGTTTTGATGTAACCTCTCGTTTTGGCTTTAATCGAAGTGTTCAATTGTTGATATGCGTAATAGATTCTAGAGATGTGCGTACTAAATAGGATCACAATGTCCAAAATCCAAATAGAATAGCATGCAGTTAGTTGCTAAACGTAGAAAACAAAAATGACAAAATTGTATAGATCCTGCTAAGGGACCCAATGGCCTTTGTTAGTTGTTAAAACCTTTCAACAATGAAAAAACATTGTTTCTGGTACAGAAGTTCCTATAAAAATGGGAAATGCCCACCTTTGACCGATATTCCCTTAGGCACAGTCATAGGTAACATAGAAATCACACTTGGAAAGAGTGGACAATTAGCTAGAGCACCGGGTGCTGTAGCGAAACTGAGGTTGCAAAAGAGGGAAATCAGCCACATTAAAATTATCTTCTGGGGAAGGTATGTCTGATATCCAAAAACTGCTTAGTAATAGTCGGACAAGTGAGGAATGTTGGAGTGAACCAAAAAAGGTAGAGCTGGATCTAAGCGTTGGCTAGGTAAGCGTCCGCTAGTAACAGGAGTAATTATGAACCCTGTAGACCATCCCCATGGGGGTGAAGGGAGGGCCTGCATTGGTAGAAAAACCCCACAACCCCTTGGGGTTATGCTGCACTTGGAAGAAGAAGAGAAGGCGATAAGACAGCGGCTTGGCTTGTCTATGCGGTTTTTGCTTAGGTCAAAGCTTTCATGAGTAATCCAAGGAAATATTTACCCTGAGATGTTGTAGCTTCTGCAGTTGTGATTGATCAGTTAATATTAGTTTTGCAACTTCTCTTTGGACTTCAGTTCTATACCTGCTTTTTTTTTTTGGAATCTATGCAAGCTTGGTTTGATCATTCTCAGTTGAGTTGCCTAACAGTTTTTCTTTCTTCTTTATTGCATAATTGGCTCTGGACCTGTTGGATTCGCTTTTGTTTATCAGGGAGTAAGTGCCCTCCTCCCTATCATTCTCCTTTCATTCTCCTTACATGCTAGATCTCCTTTTTAAGATTATTCCTCCACTTCTGAATCTCGTCCGTAGTAGTCATAAATATATCTCTCTTCTAATCTGTATTAGTATACTTCTAAAGCCTCTTCCGTAATACTTTTCAGCCTATATTTCATGATGGAATGAAAGAGTGGAGCTGCTGCAAGAAAAAAAGTCATGACTTTAGCTTGTTCTTAGAACTTCCAGGGTGTGTGTCCTCTGTCATTTCAGATGTGTGCATTACTTCTATGACTATTGCCTCTAGCAATCCTCAAGATATATCTTCATCAAGGGTCATTTTGTTTTCTTGTTTCTTTTTTCTTATTTCTTGTGAAGTTTGTCTTATTCATTATTTTGTGCTGTCTTTTTGTCTATCAAAGATGCAAAACAGGAAAACACACAACTGAGAAACCTGTGCTAACTAAGACTGCCCCAAGTCCGAGGAAATACGCCCCTGCTCCTAGTCCTGTCCCTGGTCCTGCACCAGCTCAATCATCTAGAGAAACTTGCTCTAGGTGCAGGCAGGGATTTTTCTGTTCAGACCATGGTATTAATCTCTGCGTTTGTGCTTTTTGTTTAGGAAACGTGTTAGTACTTGTATTACAGATTTATGGAGTACTAGACTGATGTGCATATGGTTTGCCTTCATATATGGCCTTCTCTTTGATACTAATAGTAATGGAGTATTTAGTTTATCGCGATCTCTGATGTAATACCAAATCTTTACAGGCTCACAGCCAAATGCCAAACAAGTTAATTCCCAAGCAGTTGCTGCTACAGAAGGGGCTGAAAATGTTTCTGCTGCCCCTCGGATGATAATCGGCATAAATGAACCTCAAATCTGTAAGAATAAGGGATGCGGTCAAACCTTTGAAGAGATAAATAATCATGATACTGCATGCAATTATCATCCGGGGCCTGCCATTTTCCATGACCGAATGAGAGGGGTAAGATTCCACCTGGTTTTTTTTTTTACATTGCAAATCAATATGCGTTTTCTTATCCCGGAATATTAAAGAGTGGCTTTCTTGGCCTGCAGTGGAAATGCTGTGATGTTCATGTGAAGGAATTCGATGAGTTCATGAGCATTCCACCTTGCACAAAGGGATGGCACAGTGCCAATCCTTCATCATAGGCATGTTGGAGGTGTTTTCATTATCTTTCCCATAATTTTCGTGACAAGTTGATCTAATTCAAATTGTTCGACCTGCTTTTGGTCACCATTGCTTTTCGTCGTGCAAAACTATAAGTATAGCTGAGAGTCTAGAACAACTGATCGTATTGAAATCCATGTTCTATTTCTTGTTCTTAAGCTATTCTTATCTCAAATTTGGTAGACTTTTGAACTTGAGAGGGATTTGCAATGATCAACAGCATTGAAAAATACTTGCTGGGTAAGGTTAGAAGAACAGCCAAGAGAACAATCTCCCTACTATATAATACTATTATTTCCTATGTCATTTATGTGTACATGCTTGCTCATGCATAATTTAGCTATTATAGATACAATTCCCAACAAGTCGAACAGTATAAAAAAAATTGATATTTTGAAATAATATATATTCAGATAGATCTAATGAGATTTCATGTAACTATATTTTGGCTTAAGGAGATGCTACAATAGATAGTCTAAGGAGAATGTTATATGGTGTTGAGAGAGATGTCACCACTTGCTAATGTGTTAGAAGGAGAAGAGATTGAGATACGAGATGAGATGCGGAATGTGGCATGGAATCTCGATTATAGATGTGGAAACGGTCGAGACTTTTCAGCAGGTCATTAATACTAGTAATTAAGGGTGAAAGTTCGGTGTACGGTTTGGATTAGAGTTTAATTCAACCCGATCCGAATAAAATTTGGATGTTAGTTTTCCAATTTGAATCCAAATCAATTAGAGTTTGAAATCGATCTGATCCGATCCAATCCAATATGAGTTTTCATACTCTAGATTGGATTTGTCTGAAAATTCAATTTTTTTAAAATCCTAGTTTCTCGATGAAATAAATTAAGTACAGTTGTTGCTTAGTAGATTTAGGAATGAGTAATTAAGTGTTGTTTCGGTTTTAGGGGGAAGGTTTGAAGTGCTACGCCTACTAGAAACAGGCCTATCCTCCTCTTTTAACTCTGGAGCCACGTAAAAATCTTCGGCAATTTCAGCCTTTCCAACCCCTTGACCTAAAACAAATGCTGCAATTTACATAAGTAGATTATGGAAAATCTAAAACTAAATTCATTCTCATAATAGTCTACCTACCGAATCCAAAGTTGTCGATTTGGGCTATATATTCTCGCCAACCAATAAGATGATATTTGATGGTTTTAAATCTCTGTGCCTAATTCCTAGTGAATGCAAACCCTCTGTAATCTGCCTAAAAATCTTCCAGTCTCTATTTTTAGACATAGGATTTTCCTGATTCATGAGTTTATCTAAAGAATTGGAGCAATGCTCCTGTTGTGCTACACAGAAGGAGGGGCACTTTCTCAATCTCAATCCCATAAGAGCCCTCTTCACAACCTGGTACTGCATAGGCACCTACACATGTCGTTTCAAAAGTAACCTTATGAAATTTGAAAATATTATTTGATGAACATTAGTCATATAACAAACCTCACGATATACATATAATTTACAAATCAACACAAGATATAATAGGAAAGATATATGACTTATCATGTTGAAGGTTGTTAAGTTTTTGGAAATAGCTTTAATTTTTTAGTTTTTAGTAGCTTTTGGCAAAAGTTAAGCACTCGACATCACTGTCGATTTCTAGGTTTGATTTTTATAAATATAAAAGTCATAGATATAAATAATAAACTTGAAAGTACCATACTTATACTTAACGTGCCAACTTTGTACTTAACGTGTCAATTTTGAGAACTGGCAACTGAATACTAGAAATTACGTTCCCGTTCGATATCATTGTCAACTTTCGGTTTTTTATTTTATGTAGGTAAAAGTCATACACTATAAGTGATATGATGAGATTAAAAATTGTCATATGTATACTAAACATCTATACTAATATATATATTAATAGGCGATCCTAAACTAGGAATTGTATCACGTGGCGCTATCACTTGGCGCCACGACTTCAAGTTACTGACAAGTAACTTGAAACACGTATCATAAGTAACCTACTGAAACATACAAGTCTAACTCAATCAGGGATAATCAAAAGGAGACTTAAAATGGGAAGACCACGCAAAAGTGGACTTATTTAAAACATTTTTTGTATTATTGTTATTGTAATTGTTGTTGTTATTGTTATTATAATAATAATAATAATAATAATAATAATAATAATTATTATTATTATTATTATTATTATTATTATTTTGGTTAATTACAGTATATTATTTTTTGTTAATAATTTTATTGAGATTATTGTCATTATTACAACAACAACCGCAAACTTCTACAATTATGTTAATAATAATTGATTATTATCGATCAATAATAATAATAAATAATAATAATAACAATAATAAGTATTGATAATATTATGTTAATACTTATTGATTATTATCGATTATTATAATTATTATTTTAGAAAATTAAATATACAATTTAGTTCAGTAAATTTCAGTTCAGTTCTGTAAATTTCAGTTCAGTTATGTTCATTTCAGTTCATTTTAATTAATTTCGGTTTAATTCAGTTAATTTTTTAGTTTTAGTCACCCAAAACAAGTTCAAAAGAATAGGGCATTAATGTGTTGGCTACTTGTGTTGCTATGTGTTTTACATTTATATCAGCAGCATGGGAATGTTCAGCATATGATACTCGTGTTTTCCGTCATGTAATTGAAACTCCAGAAATGAAGTTTCCTAAACCACCTAAAGGTGGGTTTAATAGTGTATGTGCTCTTCTATCTTTTTCGAGATTAATATTTATGAATTATAGGCAATCTATAGTGCTAAACATTACTGATTTTGATCGTTTAATTTGCATTTTAATTTGGTAAGTACTATCTGGCCAATAAAGGCTATCCAGATCAAAAACATTATCTAGTACCATATCCGAAGTTGAGGTATCATAAATCTCAATTTCAAAATGTGCCTCCAAAAAATGATCGACAAACTTTTAATCGTTGTCACTCATCTTTTCGAAATTGTATTGAAAGATGATTTGGAGCTCTGAAGCACTCATCTCTTCAATTTTTGGGTTGTTCAATGTCAAAGAATTACAAAAAGTTACGCGGTTTTTTAAATGTAACTAGTTATTAGGCCCGGGCTATGCCCCAGGTAACCTAAGCATCAGTGCATCACCAAGCTAGTTCTGCAAATGGATAACCAAGCATGTATCGAAGCGTTCCAAAATGCAAACCTCCATGGTGGAGAATGCTATCATCTTATCAATTTGTGTCGTTCACTGATTCATTCCTCTGATTCAGAATTACATATAGTTCATTGTTATCTTGAAGGAAATAAAGTAGCAGATAGATTAGCTAATGTAGGGGTGGCCCAAGCTGAGAATGTGATATGTATGTATTACAACGCGCCTCCGCATTCTATACTGTCACTTCTCTATAGGACATCGTCATGGGTGTTACTACTCCCCTTTTTCTTTCTTAGTTTGTTTGGGGCTTGTTTTCACTCCTCTTTTGCATCAATTTTTTTTTTTTTTATCATTTAGAAGTAAAATTTATAAAACGTTAATATTTTGTAATTGTAATTTGAGATCACTAACTTTTAAAATCCTATATAACTACTTTTTTTTTTAGAGATAGCCAATAGTGCGGGTCAATCCAGCCCAGCCCACTTCATGGCCCGGACTCGCAAAAATAAAGCCCGGTCCAACCCAGCTCGAACCGTGAAATTGGTGGGTGGGTCGTGGGCCAGATTTCTTGAGCCAAGCCCACTAAAGCCTGCTACTAAAACCGCCCAGCCCGGACCACGAAATCGGTCCATCCCAAGTAAATGTTGAACCAAATTGTGTATATTTTAATCAAATTGTATATATTTTAATCAAATTGCATATATTATTATTCAATCAAATTTTAAAGTAATAAAATTCTTCATTAATATTGATAATTGTATATATTTTAATTCATTTTAAAGATTTATGTAAGAATAATGAATAATTTCAATGATTAAATAATCTTGAAAAAAAAAATTCTCATGCCGGCCTACCAACCCAGTCTAGCCAATTAGACCCATGAACCGCCAGAACCGCTTCTCGAACTGTGAAGACCGGTAACAGACCGGTGTGGGCCAAGATTTTTTAACCCGCAGACCAGCTCGCCCAACCCATGAATTTCACGGTCCCGTTCCAGGCCTCGAAATCTCAGCCAAGTCCGCTACGGCCCACGGTCTAGCCTGCACTAGTAGCCATCACTACTTTTTTTACACATAAATTGCAAACAATATACAATAGTCAAAATGAAAATATGCAAATAGTGCAACAATGATGAATTAATTTAGTATATTAAAAGAAAATGGTTTGCTAGTGATTTCAATTTTTGTATAATACGTAATGGTTTAATTAGAAGCGATATATCTCCTTCGTTTCCTACACTTTGATTATTGCAATATACACATACTAATCTTTTGGTCAGCATAATTTTTTAGCGATATATAACAAAGTTATACTTATGCAACACATTGTTATATTATGTCGATGGACTAATACGTAAAATCTGTTTTGAACATATCAATTAATCAATATACTACTTACTAATAATTAAAAATATTAATAATTAAAATTATATACTTTGACAAAAGTCATAATATCGCAATTATATTCACTTTAGGAGTTTGTTCGAGAATTTCATTATAATAAGAAATCAATATTATCAGAGATGAAAAAGGATATAATAATGTCGACTTGACAATGACAAGATAAGATAAATCACCTGTCAAATGAAAAAGAAAAAAATATGACTCAAATTCAGATTTAACCCATATACTTCTTTCAATTGTATAATTAGTGATACCATAATACTTGCTTCTACTAGAATTATGACTTGTGTAGCCGACTTGGACTCATAATCCTAATCCTACGAGTTTTCCAATTATTAAGCCATCCCCCCAAACACTATATATATACCTACAACATCCACCAAGCAATATACAAAATACACCTAACAAGCTAAGAGACGAAAAAAAAAACGAAGCGATGGCTCTCCAATTCCTTGACATTCTCCTAGCAATTATTCTCTTCCTCTCAGCCACCTCTACCACCTTAGGAAGCTACTCCCCAGCCACATCTTACCTCATAGCCACCTGCGACGACGCGACGTACTCAACCCTATGCCTCCGTACCCTCCTCCCTGACGCTGACCGCATCAACAGTGACCCTAAAAAATCCACTCGCCTCGCCATCATGGCCACCATATCAGAGGTTCAATCTGCATATAACAATATTACTCAATTATCTAAACAACCTCAACTATGGACCCGAGAGCTTAACTCACTCAACGACTGTCGTAGCTCGGTTGGTGGCTCGGCTACCTCCTTGAACACCGCAATGCAGGCTACGGACCACTTGGGTGGTGGTAGTAAGAGTGATAAAGAAGCAAAGAGACAAAGCATGGAAAACAACGTAAAAGATGTTATTAAGGCTACCAATGCATGCATAACTAATTTGCAAGGGTTAAGAGCAAGAGACAGTGTGATAACTAGGGTGCAAAATTCTACCACAACACTCGTTCAACTTGCTACTAATGCTGTTGACCTCATTGATCGCATGCAATTCTAAGATCTACGTATTATGATGTAGTAGTGTAGTTTCATTTATTATTAAGTTTTCTTCAATTAATTGTCCTAGATTCCTTTTCTTTTTTTATGTTAAATTTGATGATTAGATTAGATTGCACTTATGATTCTAGTTTAGTCAATAGTTAAGATGTTAGAATAACGAATAAATGATTGTGTTTGTTATTGGCGTTCTATTGTAGTTCTTTTACTTAAATTAGCAGTTTTAATAATGATTTGAATATGAAGATTTTCGTTTATAATATTATTTTTTATCCATATGAGTCATGAAAGCATTACAAAGTAAGCATTACAAAGTACAAAGAAGGGGAGGAGAGATTCGAATTTATGACTTCACAGCACCTCAATCTTAACCACTAGGCCAAGACATCTTTGATTTTTCGTTTATATTGTTAATAACATGAATTTCCCATGCAATTTGGCATGATAGATTACAGTATTTTAATATCACGAGTTTTGCAAATAGAAACCATTCAATAAAACTAAAAACTAAACTGTGAATTTTGAAGCACTCGACTGAACAAGTAATTATTTTTCCATTAGTTACGTTATTCCAAGAATCAGTGAGATATGTGTGGAGAGAGAATGTTCCGCTATATTTATTTTTTGTTTGTTATCTTTTGATGATGTTTTTCCTTTTTTTGGCCTTGGATTTGTTTTCCTTGTTACGTTGGTGGGCAAATATGTGATTGATGAATGATATTTAACTAATCTCAATCCCATAATATATTAAGTACATGTACTAAAGTTTTAACCACTAGACTAAGTTGTATTTAGTGTTATTATCATAAAGTATTCTATTAATAAATGAAATTTTTTCTTACACGGGGCATAGTCCGGGCCCAATAACTAGTTAATGCTAGAAAACTGCCTACAAACGTTGTAGAGCTGTCGTTACACCTATATAAAAGAGCAATTTAAACTCTTTGTTTTTATAAGACAGTTTTAATTATTCATTAATATTTTTTTAGTTATGTACTCCCTCTGTTTTTTTTATCGTTCTCACTTAAAATCTTGACATTATAAGAAAAAATATAGTCATATGAAATCTTCTCAATTTTTTTTTTCAATTTATAAGAAAAAATATAATCATGTGACGAAATCTTGTTTCATTTGTCTCAATCTGTACATTATTAATATTCAATCGTTATAATTTCTATCAATACTCCATCCGTTTCCTAAAGATCTTCCTTGTTACTATTACTACAGATACCAATGAGAATCAAGTTGTGTGGGGGTGTGGGGTGGGTAAAGTAGGAGAGAGAAAGGGGTTAAGATAAATAAACAAATAAAAAAGGGGTTAAAGTAGAATAGAGAAAGTGAGTAAATTGAATTAATAATGTAATGGTGGACCATATGATAGGGACATGAGAAGGTAAAAAGAGGAAAAAAAAATTCCAAATAAGAAATAAAGTAAAAAAAAGAAGATCTTTTGAAAACGCACTTGAACGAAAAAAGGGAAGATCTTTAGAAAATGGATGGAGTATATAATAAAAGATATTTAAGTTCAAAGATAAAAAAAAAACATAAGGAGTATCAGATAAAACTTAAAAGAGTCAGTTGATATTTTGTTGACAAATCCTATTTTTTTATTTTATTTTTTTGATTGGGAAATTAAGTCAACCCAAGGGCTAACTCCTACCAAGGCTACTAGCCTTGTAGGAACTACCAGCACATTGGCTGGTAAAACATGCTAAGGAAATATCCCAGCATAATACTGGGGGTAAGAATCAAACCCCTGACCTCAGAGATCAGAGGGGAATGCTCTACCACATGAGCTAGCTCCTCATCCTTTGTTGACAAATCCTATAACATTAATAATTGTTCCTGTGAATAATGAACAAGTAAAATAACCGAGGAGATTTTATTCCCCGGGCACAAATTAATTCAATTAGCAAGCTTTTCATTTGATATGTAACATTGCTAAGCATATTGCCATGTGGTTAACAAAAACAGGGAAAACATGTGATATACTAGAACATAAAACACCAAAACAGAACAAAAAACCTACTGCATATGCCTCAAGGAGAGAATGCATTGTACCACATAAAGATGGCACACGTACAATTAAATTACTTTAAATTTTGAAATGATACAATTAAACAGACAAATTAGAGTTAGGAATCTCTCCTTCCTCTAAGTCTTCCACATCTGCAAAGTATACATTAGTATCTACATGGTCTTCTCCTTCACCATCAGGTTTGTAATCAAGAAAGTCATCCGGATTACTTTGTTCCATGATAAACGAATATGCATCGATCAATTCTTGGTCAAAATCAAAATCCTCAATTTTAGCATCCAACATTTCCACTTCCTTACCAACATTACAGGAGAAAACCTCATCACTTTCAATTTTCTGTCTCTCGGAATTATTTGGCAAGTCATTACATTGCTTCTCCATCATCTGAACACTAATTGAGTTTGTTTTAGGCGCTTCCATTTCCGGGATTTTCAGAAGATCAATAATTTGAGATTCGGGAACATTTTCACCTTCTTCAATCTCTTCCTCTTTGAAAGTAACACCCACTTGATTTGGAGTGTCATCTTTATAGGATCTCTTTGTCTGCTGCCGACTTATTGGATGGGGTCTGACGTCTTTAACAACTTCAAAATCATAGCTGTCTGAGGTAAGGAAAACATGAATAACTGGATATTCCAAGATAACTAAACCACCAAGCAGTTGGTTCAGTGAGGTATCTAGATCCAGCTCACGATATGGTGCTTTGCTTCCCTGCAAACAAAAGATGACCATAAGATGGCACTCAACAGCTTTCAATGTTTGCTTATAGATCAGTAATGAGTCTGCAATGATTTATTGTGATCTGTTGATATTAGCCATTTATCTGAGAAAAAAAATAATCTGAGCAGCAGTCGTATCTCCTGGGAAAAACTAAGGATCCATTCTCTTCTGCTAATAACAAATAGTAGTACGAGTTTCTGGAGAAATAAGATAAGTTAAGATACAATTTAATAAGTTTCAGGTAACGGAGGTTGACACAAAATAATGGCTCCAACCTGTTCCCCTGATCTCAGAACCAGAAAAGGTAAGGAAAGATAAATTGAAGTTCAAAATCAGTCGTCTCATTGCTCTACAAAGTTATAAAAATACATTCAACAAGTATATATAAGTTCAACTTAGCAACATTAAGCTGAATAGAACACACTCTGAATGTCCAAAATCATGAGTCATGATTACAGCATTAATGATGATTGTCCAGAATTTTTTTAGACGATGTATAAATTTTAAGATATGTAAATGTGTTGCATAAATTTCCATTATCAGAATAACTTACTTAGAATTTACAAAATGCACATATCCATGTAACAGTCTAGTTACTAACTTACTATGATGACAAGTACAGCTGAAAAAGCTACAGGATTGGCTACTGAGTACTGAGAGACCCATAGAAGGAGAAGGAGAAGGAGATCAGGCACTTTTTTATGCTTTGATGAAGTTTGGGATATTAAGGTTACAATTGGAAAACATACAAAGATAGTCTTTTGCCTAAAGTCCAAACATTTCAAAGGGAACCATGCAAAACCTGAGAACTAGTAAATAACAAATACAGCAAAGAAATTGCGAACCTTGTGATATTTACGGATAAAAAGCTTGAGATTGTCCAGAGGTTCTTCACAGAATCTCCTCAACTTATTTCTCCATGGACTTGGCTGTAGATGCTTCTCAATTACAGAGCGCAACGTTGTACTTTCATGCACCCTGCAAGGACACATAATGGAAAGCCCCGTCTCTAGATAAGTTAGAAATAAGATACTCAGCATGCGCAAAAAGCAAATGATAACCAATTCCTTGAGATACAATAATAATGACAAATCACCAAGGTTTTACCAGAACAGTGTCTGAGAAGGAAAGGAAAAGTGGTTGTCATGAAGAGATTTCATTGAGATAAACAGTAAAACAACTCACCCGTTTTCAAGTAAAACAACATCTGTTGAATGAAACCTCCATTCAATTGTCCACAAGATAGATTTCTTCCTGGAGAAACAAATATTATGAATAAATAAGCAGCACATCCATACCCCCTTATAATTCACAGTTCACATTACAAGATTTTTCTTTTTACTTGGAGAAAAGACTAGCAACTCGGAAAAGTCTGAAATTTGACTAGCCAGAAAGCAAAAGATATTTATTCTACTTAATAATTCATAAAACTACTATGAGAAGTGCTAGTATCTTTCATCATCTTGAAGACTACAGCAAATAAAGTAACAATCTTTTGTAAATGGAGGGTTGTAAGTATCACTTTTTTTTAAGATTGTTTTTCTATAGTTTATTTATATCTTATTTGAAAAAAAAAAGATTTTCCTGAAATATAAGTAATAACATACTCGCGAATTTATCTTTGTATAATGCTCTAATGTACCCAATTCTGGAATCACTTGAAACCTATGTACTCTGACACCCTCTCCCCCAATTTCAACAAAGAAAACTATATAAAGGCTAGCACATTAACCACCTAATGAACATTCAATTGAAAAAAAAAATCCTCAAAAATGCAGAATACAGGTTGAAGCAGACCACCTGACATAAGTTTTGCCTTAGATGAAGTTAATTGAGTGTTCTGTGATTAAAAATAGGCCATTTAAGCCTCACTACAAAATCGCATAAAAAGACTGCCTTACCATGATTAATGGTAAGACGAGGATAATTAGCTATCTTGAAAGGGTCACTTATAATAGAAAGTGACCCCTTAGAGATACAAGCTAATTCGTTATTTCATTGTAATGCATTCTTACACAAGACTTACTATTGGCCTCGCACTTTCAGTAACTTGAAGTCATAATCTTTTTCAGATTGAGGGATTATCAGTTCTCCAAATCATAGGACCAAATTCAAGCAGTATATTACAGTACGGATGATTACCTTTGATTATACCTAGTTTGATTCTTTTCCCTCTTCGTCATCCCAGCAGAATGAAACAAAAGCTTTGTCCCGCTCTTCCATGCAGCGCCACGGAGCGCTTTAAGATGGAAAGGGAGCCTAAATTGAGGGTGATACCCACATAATTTCACACGCATTCTCTGGGCAGATTCAGCTACCCTTTTCACATCCTCCAACAAATTATAATCTAAACCCAGCAAAAATAGCATTAGTGTCCTGTATACTAATTCAAATTGAATTGAAAGTAGCAACAAAACCAAAGTTTACCCTTTTTCACATCTCACTGTAAATTACATTATTCTTAACCATAATTAATCCGGAAAAATGTTTCACATTATCCACGTATAATCAATAGCTAGAACATAAGTGGGTTCATAGTGAAAACCAAATATAAATATCAGACAAGCATAAATAAGCTGCCTTTAAGCATACTCTATCAAAATTTAATCAAACCCAAAACAACAAACATCATATACTATATAAAATCCCAATATTAATACATGAACAACTATATATAAACAATAAAAAAATGCTCAAATTGGCAAGAATGAAAGAGAAATTACCAGAAAGAAGGGTAGCATCGTCAAATTGAGAAAGGGGGATAATCTGGGTAGTTTTCTTTTTGCCAGTACAACCAGATGATTTTTTGTGGGAATTAACACAAGTAAGACTGCAAGTGCGACGAGAACAAGCTGGGCATTTATACTTAAATTCCTTTGAATTGCATTCTTCACAAAATTGAATTTCTACCCTTTTCTGCTGATGCTCAGAGGATTGTTGCGCCTCCATTGTTACCATCACCAGAAGAGGAGAGAGAATTTGGGAAGACAAAAATTGGTGGGTTTAAGGTATTCTTGTGTTAGGGTTTATGATTCAGCGTCTTTTTTTCTTTATCTGTTGTTTTCCTTTTTTTAGGGGGGAAAGAGAAATAGAAAAAACTTCATTTTTCTTTTTCCAAGAAGAGCTTTTCTATTGGTTCAATGACGTATAAAGTGTATCATATGTCCACGTCAGAATTTATTTGTTTGGGAAAAAATTGCATGTCATATCGGAATTAAGATGAAGTGTGCTGTGTGCCTAAAAAAAATATCCATTAATCAAATTGGTCAAAAATTTGTGCCAAAGCCCCGTCCTTTTTCAAAACCAACCGGCTTTTTGGGCCAAATGACGCCAAGTCACAATTTGAACTAAATAAGTCAGTTTAAAGTTGTCCAAAATCGCCTGTCAAAAAAAAATAAAGTTGTCCAAAATCCATCTCAAAACAAAACAAAACATAAAAAAAAAACAGGTCGGGACTAAATTCATGACAACAAATCTGTCCAAATCCGGGTATTTTTCAGGTTTGATCGGGCTACGTATAACCTAGTTGAAGGGAGCTTTAATTTTTGGTTTTCCTTTCGCACCCCATATCCTAATACACACTGTACAAAAACAACACATTCTTATTTTGAGATAATCTGACCTAAATCTGACTTGTACACTCAAATTAGCAGCTTTAGTTCTAATGTTCTATCACGACCATTTAGTTGTTGACTTAAACTAAAGTATTCATTTAGTTTAATTTATATTTATGTAATATAAGAAAAACTTTTCAAAAAAAATTATAATTAGTTTTCATTTTTTCCTCATAAAATCCATTTTCATTTCACTCATCAAAAGTACCAATTTTATCAACAGCTAAATGCAATCGGTAGTCATTGTAGAAATAAATAAAAATAAAAATAAATGTAATCAGTAAAAAAATAAATATAGAATATTAGAAGATCACTAAATTGTAAGTTTTGATGAGTGTAACAACATTTCAATCAAGAAATTAAAGTTTTACTCCTTTAGAATTCCCACAACCAATTCATCCGTTGGCCAATCAGTTCTTTTTACGGTTTCGTCAACCCTCTTGAGCTAACCAATTCATCTGCTTGACAGTCACTTCTTTTTACGGTTTCGTCAACCAGGGGAGCCACATTCTCGAGACTTCAAGGTCAGTTCCGTTCGGACTAACTCGTAATAGTTAATGTTTTTAATTATTAAAAAAATACTATTTTGTGCAAAAAAAATAAAAGTAAAGTACTTACAATTTATTAACTGTAAATAATTTCTTTTTTTTGTAAACAATTATGCAAATTTAATAAGATTACTTTTTAAAATTCCAATTTATTTTCACACAGAGGACGAAACTACGTAAAATTAACTTTTTACCCCTTTTTGTTTACTCATTAAAATATACATTTCAACACTCGAACAGGGTTCACAATAATTTATTGTGTATCTAAACTAACTTTATCACATGGAAACTAACTTTATTAGAAAAAAATACTGACTATATCATATCATAACTTACCATAACAAAAATTGATTACGTCACATAAAAATTGAATATATAAAAGGTGATTAATTAAACAAAAAAACGGACAATAGTATCAAACGAAAACTAATTATATCAACGAAAACTGATTATATTACATGATTTCAAGAAAACAATAAGTTATTATAGACTTAGATCATTCAATTTTTAAAAAAGTTATTGTTTAAGATAAAAATTTTATGATTTCCCAATAAGAAAAGCTTGGAGAACAAACAAAATTCAAGGAAGTAGTATAGAAAGATACTCCCTCTGTTTCATTTTAATCTACAGACTTTGACATTTTACACTATTCATAAATTTCACTTTGACCATCATTTGTGATTTATATGCGCATGAAAACATAGTCATGAGGGATCTTGTTAGATTCATCATAACATGTATTTTATTAATATGTATTTTTTATAATTTTTACAAATACAAAACTAAAGATGGATGTTGCTAAACGCAGCCTCACTTTACTAACGCAACCTTAAAAAAAACCCCAAAAAACCCTTATTATCATATTCTTTCTAAAAAATCCTTTCTCTCTCTAAAAAATATTCTCTCTTTCTCTCTAACGGTTAGATATAAAAAACTTCATTGAAGATCTAAAAATTTTAATTTGATATTTAATGGACCATAATTTTGACCCAATCGAGTTTCAATTTGATGTAAGTTGTGAATTTTTTTTCGTAATTATGATTCAAGTTGTGAATTTTTTTTCGCAATTATGATTCAAGTTGTGAATTTTTTTTTCGCAAATTCGTAATGCATGATTAGTCTGTTTCATGTAGACTACACGAAACAGATGCTTCCGTTTCGTGCAATCTGCACGAAACAGATGATTCCGTTTCGTGCAACCTGCACGAAACAATTGAATCCGTTTCGTGCGCCTTGCACAAACTGAAGGAAATTTGTAAGACGTGGGTTTTTCATAAAGTATTGTGTTCTCTGCTATTTGGCTTTTCAAAAACCATAACTTCAGTGTATATTTGATGGTTTCACAGTATCTTCATTATGCTTTCATGGGATAAAGTACATGCCAGACAAACCGGCAAAGAATGATTTTCTTCTTCAATGATTTTCTTTATTTTCCCCGTAAATTCATTCAATTCGTAGTCATAAAAGAATCTGGAGAAGTTCAGTTAGTCTCTACCAAAATGCAAGGAGGGAAAATTAATTATCAGTATTGCTTCATACATAGATCATCAATATATATTGAATCAGAAACATCTTCAAGAGGACGAAGGAGGAAGAAGGAAGGAGAGAGAGGGGGGAGTGAAGAGAGGAGCACTTAGAGAGAAATGGGTGAAATGAGTTTTAAGGCTAAGGGTATTTTAGATATTTTGTAGAGTTGTATTAGTAAAGTGAGGTTATATTTAGCAACCATGCTAAAGATATATGTCCTCAAAGTTTTGCATTGGTATGCGTGAAAAGTGTAAGTGTGTAGATTAAAATGAAACAGAGGGAGTATCAAACAAGCATAGCACCCAAAAACAAAAGTCATACTTCAATATTCAATTTTTTGACGTCATATCTCCTTTCCAAAAGAAGAAGTTATATGTAATAAAAATAAATAAATAGAGTATATATTTGAGCATGTTTCTTACATCTTTCAACGGACCCTCCAAAGTATGTACCATTTGATCGAAGCATAGATCACTCTCAATTTTCGCTCCTCAGCCATTCTAAAACCTTGTTTAGGTTACAAATTTCCCTAATTTTCTTTCTTCAATCTTCGCATTTGCGTCAATCAGGTAATCGCGTTTAACCCCTATTTCTTTTTATATGATCATAATCAAATTGAAAAGATTGCGTTCTTCAATCTTCCCATTAGTCCATGTTTATGAATTTCAAACAAATATTTGATGTTATAAGCGATTTGAGGTGAATTGTTTAGTTTTTTTTTTTTGGCTCGATTTGAGGTGAATTTCAAGTTTTAAAGCTTTGATTTCATTTCAATTAAACTACTTTGTCAATTTGGAATAATTAATTTGGGGTAATAATTAGGGTTTATAATTTCAATTATAAACTTTTAATTGATTCTCAAAACAGCAATGACATCACAGTTTAAATCAATATGGAACACTATTTCAGATATAATAGCATAAAACTGAAATTTTTTCCTTTTATTGAAGAAATTGATGTTTTTTTTTTTTTTTTTTTCTGTTATAGTATTTTCGAACAGCTTACATGGCTCAAGAACTGAAATTTGGTTGTTACACATTCGAAATCTTCAATCTTCGATAGGTTCAATCTTGGGCTAAGCTTTAGGGGTTTTTACTTTTAGTTTTTTTCCAAAGAGTAAATTCTTAAGTTGGGGTTAATTTTTTCCAAATTTAATCAGAGGTTGATGCTAGTTTAAGCTGATTTCTTTTACTTCTTTTATTTGTTCTCTATTATTGATTATCCACCATTGATGAATCAAATGATTGGCAGAGGAAATCCTTCATTAGTGAGACTAAAGACATTAAAATTCACAATTCCATCCTTACAAATTCTACTTACCTCCAAACATCATGTTGAAAATGAAATTCTGTAATTTTCCAAACACATCTTTTGGAACTGGATTCTGAAATTTCAAATTCTGAAATTGAAATTTATCATTTGAAATGAATTGCTTGTTTTCAAACACAACCTAAACTGCATTGTTAGAACTATATGATCTTGTATGCATAATTGTTGAATTAATGAAATAAAAAGATGAATGTTTCAAAGCCCTAAAATATCTGAGTTGATTTCCCTGTAAACCACTTGAACTTGCTTTGATTTTGGAATAAAGTGATGTTTATTTGATTGGGAATTACTGGTTGATTTCTGCTTGATGTTGTTCATCAAGGGAATTGAGTGATTAGGACAGTATTTTTATGAGCAAGGTTTTGCCTTTATAATTTACACTAGAACCTGATGCTATTGAGCTGTAACGTGATTATACTAAGATTAAGTATTACAATTGTCAATTATAAATTGTTTGCCTGACTTATTTGCTGGTCAGTTTGTCTTTATCAGTTCTGCAAAGGGACGGCGATATCTGTTTGAAGTTTTGAGGGGAAATACTAGTTTTTTTTGGTGCAATGTCGGCTCCTGTACAGCCAGGGGCATCTAGACCCAACACCCAACGACCGGTTGGACCACCGGCTGGTTATATTCCTAATTTTCCTAGAGGTCCAGATGCTTCATTGTCACAAAACTTCCAGAATTTGCAGCTTAATCGACCACAAAATGCTCCAGTGCCACCTTTTGGTGGGCCTAGTAGGCCGCCCCCTTTTGGCCAAAACCCATCACCTTTTTCAGGACTTTCGCCTGTATCTAGGCCGGGACCCCCGCCACCTGGTGTTGTTCCTAGGGGCGTGGTAACCCCTGGTGGACCTCCACAAAGTACGATGCCATCCATTATGGGACCCGGTAGACCTTCAGGTCCTATGCCTGGTCAGCCTCCTTTCGCCTCTAGAGGTCCTCCTCCTGGGTCTCATCCTCCAGGTGTATCTCCCCCTCCCTTTCAAGGTTCACAACCTATACCCCAGCATTTAAGTGCTCGCCCTTCTGGCTTTGGATCTTCACCAGCAACGACAGGTCCACTTCCTTCCTCCTCCACTCAACCACGGCCCATCAGCAATGGGCCTCCATTCTCATCTGGAGCTTTTCCTGGCAGGCCTCCTGTTGAAGGAGCGCAGCAATCTTTCGTAGGAGGGCCCCCACCTTCTGGAATGCAGCCTCCCATGATGCATCCTTATCAAGGAAGTCAGCGTGCTAGTGGTCCACCTGCTCCTCCAATGGATTCTCTGTCAGGACCATCACAACCAGCATCTCCTTTTTCCGTTGTACCACAACGTGGTCAACCACCATCCGGCTCTACTTTCGGGCAACAACCATGGCAGACACAACCGCGTCAGGTACCTACACTTCTTTCTGCATGTTTAAACCTGCTTGTTGTTTTTGAACCTTTAACATATCGATGGCTTGATACTACATTATGTATCCCTTTCTAAGTTATAAATGCTGTTCCAAATTTAAGTGCACGAACTAATGCTAAACAAAATGTTGATTTTTTTGGGCAGAATTTCTTTCCTGTTGGTAGAGTATATGCCACATATGTCTAAATGGTGTAATTTTCTTATTACAAAATGCTGTGTTTGAGGCATAAGATCTCATCGAAGTCCATATGCTTTCAACATTGACCTGTTATATGGCGTTTTCATACTAAGAACTACTCTAACGTAAAGTTGTTTCAACATTGTCTGAAATTTTGACTTTGAGGTTGCTGCATTTGAGACATCTAAGGATTCTTGTGATCTAAATAGGAGTTCTTATCTCTGTTTTTATGGTGGGCTAAGAAATTTCCTAGACCTTTTTAAAGTTTATTCTTTCCCCATGTTTACCTGTAACCTTCCTTGATATATCTATGCATTTATGTTTCTAACATTCCTGCTTTCTGATGTGTGATATTGTGATGTTCCCTTCTATAATATTATGCTATACTTCCTCTGAACTTGTACTTACATTTTATGCTGGCATGCATTTTACAAGCATGTGCTTTGGTGATAAACATCAGATAATCTCTTGTGGTACTGTTTGACTTATATTTTATATTGGGTTTAAATCATGAATTTGTCAGTTGGCTCCTTCCTCATTGTCCAGTTCTGTGCAACCACCAATGATGTATGGAATGCCACCACCATTAGCTAGCCAAAGCATGGCTACAATGCCACCTGCTATCAGTCATATTGGAGGTCCGACAGCATCAAAGGTTGATCCCAACCAAATTCCTCGCCCCATTCCAAGCTCAACAGTTATCTTGTATGAGACTCGTCAGAGCAATCAGGCCAATCCTCCTCCGGTACTTTATCTTGATCTACTGTAGAAACAATAAATACAATATTTGAAAATCATGTAATATGTCTTAGCTATTGTAGTGAGTGTTTTGGGCTTTAACTTCCATTCCTTATGGGTCCTGATGGACTATTGGATCTTTCAAGTAGCAGAAATGAATTTTATTGAGAATTGGACATTGTAAGAACGCTATTGTGAGTATAGTATTTAGCTATAAACTAAACAAGGAGACCCTATTTATTTTTAACGTTGTAAGGTGTTGGAACCTGAAGGAAATAGTGTAATAACTTTATGTCTTTGTTTTTTGGGGGAGAAGTGGAAGAGGAGAATGGTAAATTGGTTATTTTAATTCATAATTGGAAATTTGAAGAGGAAGAGGGAATCAGGAAGAAACATTTGCTCTATAAGTTTAAGCATTTAAAGGATAAGGAGGAGGAAAAGGTCACCATATTGTAAAGTTATGTTTTTCCTATTTCATAAAATGGGGTAGGAGGTATGGAAAATGGCATCCCAAAGTCCAGACATTAAAAACAAAATTTTAAATCTTTCATGAGAAGGGAACAGGATTAGAGGAGATGCCCATTCAGCTGTTTATTGTTTAGAGTAACACACAGATTTAATAAGTGGATAAAGCTTTGTACGACCTCCACTTTTTGGTGGATTGTTAATGTAACTTCTTTTTGGGATGGCATCCCACAAGGAATTCTCGGTTTATGTTCAACGTTTGGCTTTCTCTGTCAATTAGGTTTCCTTGTAATCGCTAATTGACCGTTCATTCCTTACTTTTCTTTTGAGTTTGTACATGCAATATGTTTCAGTATGTTACTATTCATTCTACTATGCAATGCTTCTAAACTCTATTGTCTCCCTGTCCTTGGTGAAGCCTGCTACAAGCGAGTATATTGTTACAGACACAGGAAATTGTAGCCCTCGCTACATGAGGTGTACTTCAAGTCAGGTAATTAGCCTGATTATTTAAGCAGGGAATAAATTTCTTTTTACTTTAGAGTTCAGATCTTAGAATGACTGATAATGTTCTGCTTTTTTAACAGATCCCATGCACTAGCGAGGTTTTGGCAACATCTGGGATGCAGTTGGCTTTGCTTGTTCAACCCTTTGCTCTTCCTCATCCATCTGAGGAGCCCATCCAGGTAATATGTTGTTACCTGGCGATGAAGTGCTTCTGTTTATATTTTGGAATTAGAGTTCACAGGAAGATAAAGGGATAAAAGTAGACAGATTTGTTTGGGAGAGACAGTGATTAGGAATGATCTGATAACCAGCCCAATGTTTCGGTGAATATTTTTTCTTAAGAGTGCTGAATAAGATTGCTGGACGGACCCCTACTTGAGATTCTGATTCTTTAGTTGTGAGAATTGAGAAGGGAGTCAAACAGTGTAAGGCAGTTTTGCACTGACCATCTTCTTGGGATATCATATGCGAGCTGCAAAGACGTTGACCACGTTATTGCCACTGCTTGACAATGACAAGTGAAGTTCATGCTACCTAACCTGCCAAGCGCATGGGGTGATCACTGAACATGCAAGGCATCAGCATAGGCCTCTGCTGTTCACTTATGCAAGAAGAGCCTCTAAGGGAAATGGAGTGACACCTCATGGAAAGTAATTCTGAGATGTTTGTATGTTAAGAGTTAGTTAGATCAAGGGTTTGTTGATCTCCTGTAGAGTTTTTAAGTGGAGCGGAATAAAGGCATCTAGATGCTATTACATTACAGGAGGTAGTAGAAGGGAATATCCAGAATTGGAAAGAATCAGAGAATATAGTACTACCTGGAATAGAGCTTAGCCCCAAAATTTGAGCATTCGTTGTGAACCAAATACACTGATTAGTTTTACAATTGTATCTCATAGCCTCTGTTTTCTTGTTTGAAGCTTATTTGTTTTATAGTTGATTCTTAGGTCTTCGCAAACAGATGGAGGGTAGAAATGGAAAATAGCCCTTATGAACTTTCTATACGCCTACTAAAAATATAAGTTTCTACACGTCATATTTTCTGGAATTGTGCAACTTGTCTTCTGATATCTGGATAATGAAGTTCATCAGTTATGATACTGGGAAGCATTTTGTTTGCTGACCTCCGTTAGTATGCATGTTAAGTTTGTCACACAGTTATTTCTCTAAGATTGATTTATCTTCTTTCAGGTTGTTGACTTTGGGGAAAGAGGTCCTTTGCGATGCTCTCGCTGCAAAGGCTACATAAACCCTTTCATGAAGTTTATCAATCAGGGACGTCAATTCATCTGCAACTTGTGTGGTTTGTATCAACAATGATTTTTTTTTTCTTTTGCCTGATGGAGTTTTGTAACTATAGTCTCATCAGTTCTCATGTTTTAGCAGTTAGAAATTGCTTTCAAGAACATCTTTTTTAATTTATTTAAAAGGTATCTTTAGAATCTTTGCGAGGGTTCAATGTGGAAAGCTTGTGTAAACTGAGTTGCTAACATAGTGAACCTGAAAATGAAATTTTGATTGAAGTGAAGGAAGTTGATTGTTAAGATTCGTAGAAGGAAGTCTACTGAGAAAGCCTGCATAATACATAAGGACAGCATAATACATAATTTTACTATTTATGCATATGTAAAGCATATAGGTTGTCTGAACCACTTTGTGAGAGTTTCCTTTCTGGGTTTCTCATTGCATTGCAGGAGGTATCCAAGTCTCTTTGTATCTCTAAAGCCTTCACCAGATTTGTAACTGGATGAAGTGTATTAACATTATCGCTTCATGAGGCCATATTATAGTAGTATCATCATTGTCATCTACCACTTCAATTCCTGTTTCGAAAATACATAATTTTGTTTCTAACCTTGTAAACTGTAAGGCTCCTAATCTTGTTCTTTTATAGAATCATTGCTTGGAGTCCAGACTCCAGATGATTCTGCATAATTGATTTGGAATTATAAGTATATAGAAGGCAGGGTACTGTATAATGACCACAGTATAAGAATTTTCACTTCACAGTCTTAAATATAAGCTCTACATATTCTCAATGGCAAGTTCCATAAAACTTCTTTTACTAAATTTAGCTATTTGTTAATACTTGGATAAGATCTTGTCCTTCATACTTGCAAATTTGGTTTTATGCTTTTTGCAGGATTTACTGATGAAACTCCACGTGACTACCAATGCAATCTTGGGCCTGATGGTCGGCGTCGAGATGCTGATGAAAGGGCTGAATTATGCAGAGGAACAGTCGAATTTGTTGCAACAAAAGAATACATGGTTGGTTTTCATACAACTTCATCAATTATTGTTTGATTATTTCCACTTTGCAGTCCGCGGGGACAGAGCTGAAACCAGAAAACTATATAGGGGGTTCAAATATTTAGGAGGGGGAATCTGAAAATTAAACCTATTGGAGATATTCCAACAATTTTTTACATTTATTTTTTTAAAAAATGCAAATCTTTTTCTTTTTTTTGGGGGGGGGGGTTGAGGCTCCCCTCTCCCCCCTCACCCATGTGTGGGGAGATACTCATGTTATGAATACTTTTCACAGAATATGACCTAGTTATATGGTAGATTACTGCCCAACTTGTCAGAGTACATTTCACGGAAAATTGAGGGATATTCTGAAAATCGTGGAAATGGACCAAATCAGAAGCATATTCAAATATGTACATGATCAAACGGGAGAAAGTGAGGGAAATCAGAATTGTATCTAAACTCACGAACCATGCTAGAAAAACTAGAATCGTAATATTGACCGCTGCTTTTCTTGTCTTTATAGGTGCGTGATCCAATGCCTGCAGTGTTCTTCTTCCTTGTTGATGTTTCCATGAATGCCATACAAACTGGTGCGACTGCAGCTGCTTGTAGTGCTATCAGTCAAGTTATTGCTGATCTCCCAGTAAGTGTCACGTTAAGATGCAATATTTCTGGTTAAAATGTGAACAGCACCATTCATCGATTTCGGATATGTTTTATTGATGACAAATAAAGATAATGATATCAGAGATTTGAGTTTTCAGGCTTTCAGCTGGATTATTTCGGTCTGAAAAAATATATTATTCCATTGAATTTTATGGTTGCATGAAAATCTTATTTCCTTTTTCCTTTCTGTTTTTAAAGTCTACCTTTGTTTCAAAATAATAGGTCAAACTTTTTTATTTTAGAAAATTTCCATATCTTCTTTTACTAGTATTGTGAAATTGATAAATAGATGTCAGAAAAGTATTACATGATGATATTAACTAGTTCATTTATGTCACAGATTTTTATTTTTATTTGTAATGTGTATTATGGAATTTGGGTCTTCTTAAAATTCGCAATGCATGTCAGACACCCTACAGACTCCTAGTAATGGCTTTCTATGTTCCCATGTTTCTTGATTGCAGGAAGGTCCTAGAACTATGGTGGGAATCGCAACATTTGACTCAACGATACATTTTTACAATCTAAAACGTGCACTGCAGCAGGTTTACAGTCAGCTGTCCTATAAATCCTTAACGCATGCCACACTTATTAATTGTCTTGGTTTGATGTTCCTTTTGATGCATTTCTGAATGCTGATCATATCGCAACTTTTTCTTAGGGGTAGAGCAAAAAATGGCATGCCCCAAAAGCTCGCGCTATTATGTTACATGTTAGCTAGAATTCAAGGAAAGTCAAGAGCCTCTCAGAATCAGATACTAACATTGAACTCCAGCATAATAGCCTCAAGAAAGAAAGTTGAATTCTTGAGGAAAGCGAGCTTTACCCTCAATAATTCTTTATTTTCATTCTTTCCAAGTGCACCAGCAGATTGGCAATAGAATTTTTTTCCTACGTTTTGAGTGTCCAACTTTTTGACCTTCTTTTTGATGCCATTAGGACATCTTATTCTGAACGAGGTTTAACCCAACCCATCCCGGAAAAATTCCAAACAGCGAGAACCAAGGACAGAAGAGTAAAAGACAATCAAGAGAGTTTCTCTAATGGACATAGGATACAGTAGCTTGGAAGTCTAGACTCTCTTTCCTTGAAGACGTTCTATGTCAGGATTCAGGACTTTTCACCTTAACTGCTGTTGCGAGAGAAAAAAAGCTGTAGGAGGCATCATGAAGCCTTCTTCTTTGGAATATCATTAGCTGAGAAATTGCTATGGAGTTTCTTTGAGAAATTTAGAACTTCTCTTATCGTGCAGTCAAAACATCTCATGATTTATGTGTGGATCAACCTCCACAAGAGAAAGTAGAGTAGTTCTAATGACCTTAAAACCAAACCTTCTTTCTGCAATCATAAGAAGTCTTGAAAAAGAAACATCTAAGAATTTCCCGTTAGCATTCTATGCCATCAACTCGTTGAGATTAGCATTCTTAAGAAAGGCAATTGTTAACAACTGGGAGTTCTGGCTTGATCAGCATACTTACCACGTCTATAATTGACCCTCAATCTACTATGTATTCTTATAATCAATTGAGAATTTACTAAGTGCAACCCTCACATAATGGATTTTAATATACTTACTCCATGAGACAGGAAGCTTTCTTCTCTGCTGGATATTTATATTGAAAGGGGTCGTTAGTCTTTTCTAGCCCTAGCTGTGATAGTGAATATGGGGTTAGAATATAAGGATGCTGGCAAGCTGCTTCTTAGCTAAAAATAGAACTTAGAGGCTACAAGTTCAAGATGTCGGATTGTTTTAGGGGATCAGTTATCTGGTTGATTATTCTTGCGTTTAGATCCTTGGGATTATTGTTTTTTATTTGGTTACTAAATTTGTCTTCCTTGTGTCTTATGATCTTATCCTTACACTTATCATATTGTGGCTGGAGCACTCTTTTTTTCTATATAAATCATATATTATATTGAATTGTATGTTACTAATGCATGTCTAATGTGCCAACAAGTAGCAATTTTCTAAAGTGTTGCTCTGTTTTGCAGCCACTGATGCTCATAGTTCCTGATGTACAAGATGTCTATACTCCTCTAGAGACTGATATCATAGTTCAACTTTCCGAGGTTTTACATCAAACATGGACCTTTTTCCCTCTACTTGTGGTTAAGTTCATCAACTAAAGATTTTTATTTTTTTGACTTAGTGCCGTCAACATTTAGAGCTATTGCTGGAAAGCATTCCAACCATGTTTCAGAGTAATATGACTGCTGATTCGGCCTTTGGTGCTGCAGTCAAGGTACGATTGGTGTCAGTTCAGCCATGTTTAGATGAAAACAAGTGTGATCATAAATCTTGTTTTTGAGCATGATACCCTTGCTTTGTTGCACTAGATTTTTCTTTTGTTTGTTATGTCAACAAGTCACCAAAGTTATGATTAACCATTTTATACTTTTTAATATTATCAGAACCGTGACCTGCTGCAGGATTAACCTTATACTGTTGTGTATAGTAGAGCCATCGGTCATTTTTCATCTGTGTATCTTCACCATATCAAATTCGAATGTGTGTGCTTTCTCGGTGCTGTTGTTCTAACTGCTAAATCACATTGTCTGAAATCAAACTATGCATGAGAAGGATAGAGACTTAAGGCCTGTATTGTGATAAAATATTCATGTAAATACTGGAAAAATCATTTTGTTTGTATAATGCTGTTTCAGTTAACATGCTGGCATAGACTTTTGTGACAAGTATGACTTAACAAAATTCTTTAGAAGTTTGATGACAAGTATGATTAATGGTCCTTGAGAACTGGGAGGTGGTCTGGATGAAGAGAGGGATCAGAATCAGATATAAAGTTCGAATTTAAAAAAAAAATACTTTATGCTCTGTTGCGATAGAATTTGGTGACAAGTATGATAAAATGCTTAATTTACCTGTAGGGGGCATACTTGGCAATGAAGAGCACTGGAGGAAAGCTTTTAGTCTTTCAATCAGGCAAGTGATTTATATATTTATATCTCTTAGCAATGCTTTGTCATTGTTATTAAAAACAGAAAATGCTTTACTCTCCCTTATGGTTAATTGAGTAAATCTTTCTTGCACGTGGAAACATTACATTTTATGCAAATGTTATTAATCAGACTACCCTTTACATATCTAGAATATTTTTTCTCAAACTCTCTATGTTGGCATCAGACAAAGTTTTGGTGATATATGTGCATCCTATGGTAACACTAGTCAGTCTAACTCAATTTATAATGCTACCATCATTTTGTACTATTTAACCATAAGAGCAGAGGTTAGAGCTTAAAAGATTCTTATATCCATAGCTGTTCTTTTTATTGTGATTGAGAGTAATTATCATCTCTAAATTGATTGAGGACAGCACATTGTAGCCTAAGGAAGGCTGCATTACAGAAAAATACATCTCTCTGCTTTTTTGCTTTTCCTGGTGAATTTATTCATGTCAGTTACAATTAGATTGGAAACAACAAATTGGTAGCTGCAGTATTGTCTTGTCCTGGATATTATGGAATTAGTAATTAGTGGTGGAGTTTGATATTATGGAAATAGGTGAAATACCAAGGCTTAAAGCCAAATGCTAGAAGTTTTGAGGTATACACACTTTGAAAATTCTACTGCTAAGAAAGTGGTTTTCTTGGCTTCACTTTTGGTTCTCTCCCTTGCTAGCTTAAGCTTATAAAATCTTTGCTCGTTTCTATTGTTATACACAGTTCCTCTTCTTGCATGTCCTTCCTACGTCCTAAGGTTGGTTATAATCTGTCTCAGAACAATTTCATGTTATAGAAACTGGAAAGGCCTTTTTTAGGTTGTCATGCAGATGCCAGGAATTGAATTATACTTTTTCTGGAATGGCTTCTATAATCGTGAGACATTTCTGAATAGAAAGACTGACGGTTATTGCTAAAAAACGGGTGTTTGTTTTTTAGTTGGCTACAGTTTTTTGTCCTTTATTGAGTTGCCTCAGTGTTCGTACGTATAAAAAATGTTATAAATTATAAGAGTATAACTCTTGGTGTGTGCAGTCTTACCATCAATTGGCATTAGCAACCTTTCTGCTAGAGAAGCTGAAGGTAGAGCAAACATATCTGCTGGAGATAAGGTAACTTCAGAAATATAGTAGTTGTACCATATCAACTTTTGACACTATTTCAATTTTCGACTTTGACCGTCTTCTATTATGTATATGTAAGGATAAATCTAGTCATGTGGAACTTGCTGGATTGTTCTCCATGTTTTTTTTTTCATAAAATCATCTTTTTACAATTTTAACCTATGCACAATCATAGATATCAATGCTCAAATTTGTGCTTGGACAAACGTGCCAAGGATTTGGGTACAACTATTAAAAAACAGAGGAATTATTAAGAGATCATTGTACTCCAAAAATACCAACCCAGGTACACCCTCTTCTTGCCTTTTGGTGGGGGCATCTCTGTCATAGTTGAGGGTGCCCATTTTGTTGCTCACTTGTCGGGCCGTTTTGTATGCTTGGGGAACCAGAGCCAGAGGTGTGCTGTGTTTGCTTTTGCTATAGGCGGGAGTCGTGTTTTAGTTTTAAAACTTATCCCCTAGGTTTTTGCTTCCTTTTTTCATTATTTATTCTCTCTTTAAAAATAATTGTTGTTGTGACAGCCAGGTTGGTGATGAAACTAGAATATGGGAGACAGTTTTGTGCTGCTAAAAGCCATTTGTTTAGCTGCTAACTGAGTATTTTTTGTTGCTAAAAGTCATTTGTTTAGTCATGAGATCTGCAGTTTAAGCCTGTCACTTTTTGTTAGGGAGCTTAGTCATCGTGGTATGTCTAGTCTTGCGGGTTGCTTGCTTCAGTGCTTCATAATAAAAATGAATCTCCAATTTCGATTTTTTCAAAATTTCTGAACTAAGAATGTTTTGGGGTTGACTAGATGGTTTCTTCCTTTTAAGACTTGATTGATAACTACCAAATCATCATTATGTTTCTGATCTCTTTTCGTATTCTTGTGCTTAACATAAGATGCTGGTTTGATTCACCTACTGAGCTGATATATTTCTTCGGTCTTACGTATGGCTTGAATTCAGTGGACCAGCACAGAACATAATTGGACCTCTTCTCTCCTCTCTTTTTCTTTGCTAAATGACCGACCATTTCTGATCCTGGGAATTGTAAAACAATTCTGCTAATTTGACATTGTTGAACTTATTTATTTCAAGAGGATACTTTTTCTGTTTTCTGTAATATGCTTTTTATGGTCCATAAGCATGATTTTGGCTTTTAACAAAAGACGCATTCCTATAATCTTATTAATCTCAGGAGGCTCATAAGTTGCTTCAGCCTGTGGACAAGACTTTGAGAGAAATGGCTTTAGAGTTGGCTGAATATCAGGTGACTATTATGACATCTGTGTGACATTGCAAAAGCCGTTAGGTAACTGCTAGTCAGTGTTTCTAGTTAATTTGAGCACCTTGGACACTCAGTTTCCTGTTCTCTTTGCAATGATTTCAGGTCTGCGTTGATGTGTTTCTTACTACCCAATCGTATGTGGATATTGCTTCTATCTCTCTCTTGCCAAGGACTACTGGGGGACAGGTATACATGAATGACTCTTTCGTTGGTCTATTTATCACGTTGTAAAATGCTCCTTTTATGTCAAGATTTTCTGCTGCAATCCTGTTTATTGGTGAAGGTTATTTTGTGTACCAGAATGGTGCTTCATGAATTGCTTACTATTGGTGCCTAGTAGTGGATTTTCAGTTTAGGAATGGATTTCAGAACTGTGTTTAGTTGTGCTTGTAGCTTGTGTTCAGATGGCCTTGATGATGCTGGACTTAGTAAAAGACAACTATATCAACAACTTTTACATTTTCAGGGTATCTGCTTGTTGCTTGTGGAAATATATATATAACTATTGTGATGTTCCTTTGCATGGTCTGGAAGAATTGAAGTTTCTTTATCTTATGATGTTATGAAACTGCTTCTGCAGATAGGTCTTTAGGATGTTTAGGTTGTGGTGTCTGAAGTCCATTGGCTCTGGGTTTCCTTTGATTGTTCTGTGGTGCATATTTGAAGTAGAGGGAGTATATTCAGTAATATATTTCATATATAGGCATCTCGAATCTGTCTGCTTTAGCTTTACAATATTTAGATGATAAACTTTTAACTAGAATCTAAGCAAAACTATGGCTTGTGATCCTTCTACATTCTAATATTCTAAGGATAGCCACAGTATTGCATCATTCTGGCCCATGTGATCTTGTTGTTCTTGTATGATGCTCTTCGATGTGCTTTAGTGTTGATGACTTAATCCAACGGTAAATTTAAACACTAAAACATCAATGTAGTTTGGGTTATTCAAACTGAGCTGTACATTTTCTTTTACATTGTTTTGAACACTTCACGATTCCCCCCCAATGTAGCTTCCACTGCACATTCCAGTTAGAGGTGGCTCAAATAATATTTTAGATAATGTAAATTAATTTAATTACAAGATGCCGTAAATAGGTTAAATTCGGGTTTGTTCAGTCTATTTTGGGTCTAGGTTTCTCTCAATAACTTCAGGTTGGGTCAGAGGTTGCCACTGTAATTTCAATACGGCTATTAAATTAAGAAATAAAGGGAAGTATGAAGTAAGAGGAGTAGATTGAGCGCTATAGATTGCTTATGGAAAGTCGGTCAGTGTTCTTGATATTGATTATCTTAAATAATTGGTATATTTTGGTATTCCACTAACCCAGCCTATTTGGATTAAGACTTTGGCTTTGTTGTTGTTGCTGTGTTTATTGTTGAAAATGCAGCTTCTTCCCTTGCTTTCTTATGCACTACTCTGGTTTACTTGATTGCTAGATGAACAGGGGATTGGTAAAGGTGCTGACGGTTTTTGTTTTTATAAGATGGTTGGATTATCAGCCAATTTTAAAGCAGTTGTATAGCTTTGAATATTGATTGACGGTTCAAGTTCTCTAAATTGAACACTTTGTGCCAAAATGGCAATACCAAGGATTTAGTTCTTATCTTCAGTGTTAACATTCAGAGTCGACCACATTGAGCTAAGAGGGGTGCAGTACTAAAAGAGCTCCTTTCTGGATCTTTATAGTTTCTTCGTATTCCATATGGAGCATTTACTTTATGGAGTTTGGATTTGTAGTTTGTCTAATAAATGGTCACTGTTTGAACATATCATCATGCTTTCTGTAATCTGGATGGTTCCTTGCTGTATTCTAATGGACTTGTCACATATAACTTGCGTAGGACCCTTTTTAACCATTTGTTATTCTTACTATTTTAGGTTTATTATTATTATCCTTTCTCGGCACTCTCTGATAATGCCAAGCTATGTAACGATCTTAGATGGAATGTATCAAGGCCACAGGGTTTTGAAGCTGTGATGCGTGTGCGCTGTAGCCAGGTAGGCTATTTGTATTCTGTAGCATGGAAAGGCTCATTATAAAATTGTTTGTTAAATTGTTATATTTAAGATTGTTTCTTTCATATAATGTTTAGGGCCTGCAAGTCCAAGAATACACTGGAAACTTCTGCAAGCGTATTCCAACAGATGTTGATCTTCCTGCAGTATGTACATCCTCTTTTGTTGCTTGATTCTGGTGCTTTTCCTAAATAGAGAAACAGTAAATCTGGTTTTATTTATGCATTTAGAAGTAGCCCAATAATTTTAAACAGCTATCTTTCTCTACTGCTTAGCAGAGTATCATCATGTTTCAGGATCAATACCTTTTTTCATGTTTCTAAAACATATATTGTAAGAATTGTCAAAAAGTAGATGTGATCTTTGAGTTTTTATTGGCCTGTGGCTACCTTTGCAAAAATATTTGTTAAGAGTGCTGATACTTTCTCCATGAGGTCTCTATATCGCTGCTATGTCTAATACCTAAATAATTTATAATTAGATTAGAATTTCGATACTAGATGAACAATTTTTCTTTTTCCCATGTTGCGAAATGATACATCTTTCCTGACAAAGTTCTAGATAAAGATGAGATAACAGAGGGCCAATTTTGTGGAATTGTCATTCAGCATCAACTAGATAGAACATTGTGAATAAGGATTTTATTATATCTATTAAAGGAGGGTTGGGTGACTGAAGTCCTGGAATCCTGAACTCCTGATAATATATCATATCTATTAAAGGAGAAGAAAAAAACTTTACGCCTACTCGAATTCGTTTCCTTTTCTCTCTGGATTAGCTTGCCATTTTTTTTTATTTTGTGTGGGTGAATAGGCTCCTGGAGCCATATGAAAGATTATATGGTAAGTATATTTATGTGGATGCTTTCCATATACTCCATCTGCTCAGAGTTTTATCTATTAACACGTTTTACCCAAACAAAAAACTGGCAACTTAGTGTATTCTAGGAAATATGCTTAGGTTAATGTCATTGATGGATTGTTTCTGAAGGTAAGGGTATTGCTAATCTGCCATGGGCCACAAAGTGAATTGATTGTTCATGTTTTAGCATTTGAAAAAGGTTTTGCTTGGGAGGAGTAATTGGGTAAGCGTTATAATTGATTTTTTGGTTATTGTTGGGAAATGTAGCTGGAAATTAACAGAATTTTCTGGAATTTTGTCACAAAACTATGTTCTTCTTTTTGGATTGAGCCCCGCACCCCAACTTTTTTCCAGGTGTTGTAATGAACCTCTTTTTCTTTTCTTTTTTGACAAAAGTTTCAAGGCTTATTTATTGTGTGTGTGCGTTATACTTCTGTGTGCAACTTATTATGGAATCAGTGGATCGGAACTGGATATCATTCTAATTGAGCTATTGATATGCAGATTGACTGTGATAAGACTATAATGGTAACCTTAAAACATGATGAGAAACTACAAGATGGTGCAGAATGTGCTTTTCAGGTAAACCAGTGCATCATACGGCGACAACTTTTATAATTTGCTTATGGTTTAGATCTTGCACCTGTTTGAATAAGCAACATCTTCCTGTCCACTTAATTAGAATATATTTCATGTTAGTAGAGGAATTATTTGATTGTTATCTTCAACTAACTCATCTGCTTATCCAGTGTGCCATTCTTTACACCACTGTGTATGGTCAAAGAAGAATCAGAGTTATGAATCTCTCTCTCTCATGTACAAGTACGCTACCTAATCTATTCCGCTCAGCTGACTTGGATGCTCAATTCACATGTTTCTTGAAGGAAGGTAATGTATTTTATATTGCCTGACTGTAGATGAGTGTGATACTCCTCCTCTTAGATTTTGCGGTGTGTTTATTATATGAATTGACAAACCCATTTTGATCAGCTGCAAGTGAAATTCCCACTCTTCCACTCTCACAAGTCAGGGAGCATGCAACAAATCATTGTGTCAACATTCTGCATGCATATCGAAAATTTTGCTCAACAGTCCAATCTTCTGGCCAACTCATTCTGCCGGAGGCACTCAAACTGCTGCCGTTATACACCCTTGGTATGTTTTGACTCCCCTTGCTTATTTAGATCAACTGCTAGAGACCGACGTTATGTGTTCATGTTGGAATTTGCAACATGTTCTATGTTTGCGAATGCTGACCTTATTAGATTCATGATGTAATCAACCATTTGTTATTTCCTTTACAATTATTCTTTCTTGTTTGCCCTAAAATGTTTCTTCTTCTTTCTGATGAATTTGACATTATATTATGTGTAATCTAGTATATGCTTACATTTCATGGCGTTTAAACTTTCCTGCTTCCACTGTCTGGGACTAGATAGAATTGCAGGTAAAGAGCTGTCTCAAATCGGATTACTTTGTGGTCAAAATGCCTCCAAACACGAACTCTCCCCAATTATACACACAAGTGTTCTTATGCTTGAGTTGAAGTAATTTCTTTGAGCTGCTCTATGCTTCTCGGATAAGTTCATAGGGACAAAATTTTAGTTAGAACTTCAGCCCGCATATCCTTGTTCATCTCTGCATTTTCTTAAAGTAGAAGGTGAGTACCTGGGGGTTAGAATTAGTAACTATGCCAATAACACAGAGATTCGAATCTTTGTAATGGTTGTGCCATAACTAGGTACTAACTGACCAAGCTTTGCGGGTTTGTGTAGAATTAGAAATAATTAAGCTTTCTGCTTATCCTGAACATTTTACATTTCCATGCTTTTTTTTATGGTCAAATAAGTAATAGATTATTTTGGCAGATGCCGATATGCTTTCCTAGTTTCCTGTTTCTAGTATGATTTTTCGAATAAGCTCTGGATTCCCAAATACCATGAATCCAGTATGATGGTACTGGGCTGTGCCGGCACCGAAGCATGGTACTGAGCACGCGGAACCGATCCTGGGCTGCATTTTTGGATTTACGAAAGCACGGCATGAGGCACAAACTTCGGCATTGAAGCACGACAGGTCCGTGGGGAACGCCATGCCTGGGACTTGGTTTTGTGTCTGGCTGCCCAGCCTGTCCCTGCTTAGGTGTGAGCCATCATGTCGTGCCTTGGGGAAGCTCCAGCATAAACATGACCGATTTCCATTAGCTATTGAAGTCCCTGCCTTCATGGGAACTGGTTACTGCTATATTTTTGAAGTGTGTATTATTCTGACAGAGTCTCCTGATTGTTACATCTAATAGCTGCCTCTGCGTTGCTAACTTGCTACAAAAGCAGCCTTTTGAGTCTGCTGACCACATTTGTACTCTGAAGAAGAGCATCTGTGGAAGTCTGGATGTCATGTTAATTTTTTTCTTCAAGTTTCACCTAGAGATTATCTTGTTTCAGTGAACTTCACTACGGATGGGTTCTTCTATAGAGCGCACTAGGCGAACATAGAAGTGTAATGTGATTTGACAACAATGTAGGAAAAAAATTACAGGTGGACCATGGAGCCCTGATTTCTCCCTTGGATTATCACCATATATGAACTGAAAGAACATGTTCCCACTTGCACTTAATATGTAATAAGCCTTTTTCCTTGGTGTAACTAGGTTATATTAAAGTAATGTAATATGTAGCAGTATAAGGTTCTGTTTCATGGATTCCTAATATTGTTTATCACTCTTTTCAGCACTAACTAAAAGTACCGGATTGAGAACTGATGGAAGAATAGATGATCGGTCGTCTTGGATGACTTATGTTTCTTCATTATCTGCGCCTCTGGCAGTTCCATTGGTGTATCCTAGGCTGATCTCTGTCCATGATCTTTTTTCTAAGGTACACGTTATTGCTTTCTTGCAGCTTTTCCTTGGCCACTTTTTCCCCTCTGTTCTTATGTCGATGCTGTTCTGTCTCCCCAACTGCTCTTGGACAGGAAACGGATGGCTCCCTTATTCCATCTCCGCTACCGCTTTCTAGTGAAAACATCAGTGATGATGGAATTTACCTTCTTGAGAATGGGCAAGATGCTTTAATTTATATCGGGAATTCTGTGAACTCTAATCTTCTGCAGCAATTGTTTGGCTTTTCATCAGTAGCGGAAATCCCTACTCAGGTATTCCAAGCTTATGTTTAAATTCATCATGGAAACTTATCAAGCTCTACCCCTTGGCCCTTTAGTGCCATCATCAGTTCTAGATAATGGCGCTTATAAGCTGTATTTGAAGTTGCTCTATGCAATACAGTTCATCTCATCTATGACTGTTCTTAATACATAGCAAATTCTTAATACATATGTGAGTAGCTCTATGCATTTTGTCAAAATATTCGATATTTGCATTGCTGCAATGTGTACTGGATGCATATCATAAAATAGTGAGAGATGCGTGCAACAGCTTACTGTAATTTCTAGTCATTTTGCATGGTCTTTTTAGTCTTCATTGAAGTAGTTAGTCCTTGGATTGGGCAAGATAGTAGCTATAGTCTTCATATTTGTTGACTATACTGTTTGTGCCTTTATGTACTTGCAGTTTGTGCTGCAACAACATGATAATGCACAATCAAAGAAGCTAAATGAAGTCATTAATGAGATACGACGTCAGAGATATTCCTATCTACGGTACTTTACCTGCTAACTCACTTAATTCTAAGGAAAAATATTACATAATGCTTGATTTCTTTTGTGAAATACCACTAACTATTGCCAAATGCCTTCTTGCAGCTTAAAATTGTGCAAGCAAGGAGACCCTTCAGGTAATATCCGGACTTTTGGTTCAAAGACTATTCTTTATATAATTAGTTCATTAATAACCACACATTATTCTCGTAATCTTGTATAAGCAATGCTCGTATATGTGCTTATATAGGAAGGGAGTACCCCTCCTGACCCCCCTCCCCAAATAGTAAGTGTCTTCGCCACAGCCTTTGGAGTCCTTGAATCATAAGCATTCTTCCCATTATCTCTCCAAATGGCCCATAATATTGCTGTTACCATTCCATTTTTCTGCACACCTGGACTAAGACAAGGCCGATATACATTCGGCTTAGTGGGTTAGGCGAAAGAAGAAGTAAGAAAATGAGAAGACTTTTTTGAACTATATCATAAACATATATATCCTTTTACTCCTGTGTGATCTTGGTCTCCCTTCTTTTTTTTTTTGAAAGGACCTCCTTTTGAGAAGTTGGACGTGCTTTTGTCCTGTCAATTATATCAGAGTGAAATATCGCGGTGGGTTATTTGCAGACTGTATTGTATTGGTAGATGAGAGTAGAGTTGGGGTTGATGCCAAGTTGGAGTTTGGGGGACGGATTAAAATACACAGTCCATTTACTATTGGCTATTGAGTGAGAGTCAAATGAGGGTGTAGTGACGTAAAATGGTAAGGAGGTAACCTGTAGTGTGTTTGAATTACCCTTCTACCTTAGGTCGATTTTTCAGAGGAATGTAGTGGCCAAGATCTGACTCACAGGATTAATTCTGGGTACAACAGTAGCCTAGAGTAATATCTCTCTGTAGCTTGACCATGTATCTCTGGCTCTCTGCTCTCCATGTTAACATACTATCCTTCAATGCAAAATGTTCAGACCATTTTTGCTTGACCTGTGCTTTTGTGCTCAACTCACCTAACTGCTCAGCATTCACCTAACTATATAGTTACAGTAACTAGAAAAAGTACAACATAAAAGAATGGTATTGCTTTTCTTTTCTTTCTTGGACAGTGAACTGGCGTAATTTGTATAATTCTAGTTCTTAACCTTACTAAAGCAGGCCTCTGTCTCTCTCTTTCATATCTGACTTTTTTTTTCTCCAGGAATGTTGTTTTCATCATATATGGTAGAAGACAAGACTCCAATGGGTTTATCCTATGTTGAGTTTCTCGTACATATACATCGGCAGATACAGAATAAAATGGATTAACCAATGTAGATACCTGATTTACGTGTACGAATAGAGACAGTCATCAGGCATGTGAAGTAAAGGAAAGGAGGACAAATGAATGCCTCAGGCGGGAACTAGTTAGAGTGAGGATATTGTGGTGGTTTTTAAAAATTAAGCATTTGGTAATATTGTTTTTCCAATTTGTGCTTGTAATATCTCGCATGCCATGAATTAATAGTGGTAGAATCAGATGATCTTTCCTTTAATTCGATTGAGGATCCATCATCCTTGTAATTTTAACTACAGAATTCGAGTTTTTGCACAGAACGGCGTTTATAGGTGAAGCTTTTATCAGTTTTTAGTGCAGCAGACTTATTCTTTTTACGGACTTAACACAGGCTGACAGGCCTCTTGCTCTGATTTACCATAATGGCATAATATGTCTTTTGACTCTTGTTTTCTGAAATCATCACCTATTTTTTTGGCAAAGATTAATACCACATAATATCTATTTGTAAACATGATATCAATCGAAGTACAAAATACTTCCTATGCAATGTCTGTTGCAACATATGTACACCCATCAACTCAGACCCCCTGAGTGTTAGCAATTTGCATAATAGGAAGTCGTATGAGTTAACAAATGAGCGGTTCTACTACCATCCCTATGAACATATCTTCACAAACAAGTATTCAAAATTATGTCTGGACTTTAAACTTCTAAGATAAGAAAAAATATCCGTGTTCAAAAAAAATTGCTCAGCAGTGACCAGTCTACACCGCTTAAGGTAGCCATCTTTACTTTATGCATACGCATACCAAAGAATCCTCTTCCCCTTTTTCGGTAGTTTAGATTCGTGTTATCGAAATCTACTTTGTCTTAATGTGCAATGTGCAATGTGCCTATTTAAATTAAGTGAGTAGGTGACGCAGTCGGAAATTATGGAGAAAAGCAAACGCTAATCTCGATCAAGAACAGACAGATTTACAAGCGATAAATCTGTAAAAACTCCGGAATCCACCAGAAAAGAGTATGAACTCTGTCATATTATTAAAAGTCGAAAACTGCCTCCAAACAATGACCTAAAAATGTTTAAATACGTAAAACAAAACCCTAATACGAAATTAAGGAAATAATAAAATCCGAAAATAATTAAAATGCCTCTTTCGAGCCTTAAACGAACTCGGATGGCTTAAAAAGCCTATACATCACAGCATCTGTGAGTTTGACTCGTTGGCCCATTCCGCTTCCGAAAAGGTATCACAATAGGCAATCGAACTCCGTCGGCCCGATTAGTGGAAATCATTTCAGGCTTTTTGTCGCGCTTCCTTATCGAACTTATCCGCCAACCTTCCTACGTCAGTAGGTGACATTTAAAATACGGGTTGCCAAAATCACATCTTTGAAAGACTAAATTAACCAAAAGTACAGCTTTGGCTACACCCAAATTATCATTAGGTGTTCTCGTGTAAGTGTAACAAGCATATTGGAAGTTTTCCACAACAAAAAAGCAATGTTAGAGCCTAGAGGTTCAGGTATGGCCTCCTAGTCCCTCAAAATCGCAAAGCAAATCTTTGATAACTCATTGAAGTTTCATGTTAATAGTAAATTTGGTATTATATATGATACTATGTTTAAAGTTCAATACTAAATATGGAATTTCAAACATCAAACTGGGATAAGATCAAGCTCGAAGGTCCTTATTCAAGAAGATCATATTTGTTCGTGAGATCCAACAAATCAACATTAAATCCTTCCCTTCCTATAGAAAAAGAACACCAAGTATAAAAAAACTCAAGTGTCGCTCTATTCTACGTCAACATTCTTGAACAAGATCAAGCCTAAAGGCACTTATTCGAGAAGATCAAGGTTGTTTGTGAATTACAAAATGCACACACGGAAATCGAATCAAAGAATCAAAACATAGAGATTGTAACCAAATACATAAATAAATTAAATATTATTTTATTCACATT
Organism: Beta vulgaris subsp. vulgaris; assembly: GCF_026745355.1. Classification (NCBI taxonomy): domain Eukaryota; kingdom Viridiplantae; phylum Streptophyta; class Magnoliopsida; order Caryophyllales; family Amaranthaceae; genus Beta; species Beta vulgaris. Next base: position 10,924,520 of record NC_079204.1, read on the forward strand.
TGTTGACTTTTTATTTTGCAGATCTAAAATTTGTATTCACAATCATCTTCACATTTTGGTACATTAAGAGTCATTCCAACTTGATCATCAAGTTAAAAGGAAAAGGAAAAGAAAAAGTTCAAGTTAATTTCATCAAATGGTGTGCGTCAATTACATTGGACATACCCTTGGTGAAAGTTAATGTACAAAAGCAGGAATTGGAGACTTGATTTCTACAAAACTGGTTCTTGTTTCCTGCCTTCACAAGTTGAAACAATAAGGATTCAGGGCCATTTACAAGTTATAACATTTACTAATTGACAACTAGCTAACGAGCAAGACGACCTACTGTGCAGGCATGTGATGTTAAGAACATAGGTGTAGTGAAGCAAGGAACTCAAAACGACTGTACACACGACTTGTGTATATACAACTTCATTGACATTCCTTTTCGAGCATATATATATATATATATATATATATATATATATATATACGAACGGTGATCTGATATAGCCTCAGTGAATTTTGAAGCTCCTGCAGAAAGAGCAAGAATATTGTCATAATCTGATAAGAAAAGGAACATGTTTATTTGTGTAGATGTGGAGTAAACCATGAAGGGGGGCAGGATAAAGGAGTCATATCCAAAGCTTAACTCCGTAGATATCGTACATGTATGATGTGTTCGGCAACAACTTTTCAGGTAGCTTTTAGATGATTGACCAAGTCAATATTCTATGAAAGATGGAAATGGGTGTTCGATATAGTAGTCTTTAAAGGTAGTAAAGTTTTAGATGATTGAGGTTGTGTTCTGAAAAAGCTTATTGAAATAACTTTCTTGGGATAGAGGTAGCTTTTGTTCTACTAAATACTAACATATGTTCCAATGCAATGAATTATCAATAACAATCCAAGTTTAATAATAAATGGTCAAATTATGGATATTAACTTTTTTGCAAAAACGTAAATTCATCCATACCTGACACTAGGAAGATGATTTCCTATCTCTCTGATCATCCTACCTCCATTTCCTGAACACCTCATCGATTTTCGAGTGACAGCATTTGCATTCTAGAATGCCATTTGAAAATTTGAAAATCATTAACATACATTAAAATATAAAGTTCATAGTTGACTTTATTCAGTGGCTAAATTGTTTCATTGATGCTGATATACCTTGTTTTCCTTCATGTTGGAAAATGATACAGCCTTCTTCAGAACCTTCAATCAGGGAAGAAAGGGATATTATAAGGCACGCTCGAGATAATAAGATGTACCACAAACAGGGAAACAGGGGCACTAACAAGTAATAGTACAAAATTAGGAAAAAAAATCTCCATGCTAGTGAGGTCCATGCCTCTTCAACAAGCACAGGGAGGGAATTGGGCCCAAGAAAAACAAATACCTTTATTTGAACTGGACGTTCTTCAAGCCGCAAAGTAGAATGAATTTCAGGATTTAAAGTTAGCTGGCAATAACTTGATTAAGTTAGAAAATCAGACAAGATTGAAATATTGGGCAGAAAACATCTGGATAAGCATCATAGTTTTTACCTTGCTGAACAATTCAGCTGGTGGATTCTGGGAAAGTTTCTTACTGTTGGAAAGCTTGAATTCCTTAACAAGCATTAGAGAAAAGATAATCAAAGTCCAGAAACAAGAGAAACATGCAACAGAGAAGAGAAACTGTTTACAGCAGAATTACCTTAGGGACAGTGGTCCCCCTGTTACGATTTCGGAACACACCAATATCTCCTTCACTCGAGAATATCTGTATGCAGATTTGGCATTCAGTCATAATTATCATGTAGGCTCGCTTCTACAAATGAACATGACATGACGAGATATTTGAAGCACTACCTTCTTATTTGATGGATGATCTCTAAAGTTGTAGTCCTGGTCAGATTTCTCTTGTGCCAAAACTTTGATGGAGTTTGTCCTGAAAACACAACTATGTAAAAATCCTCCGTAATCCTCAAAAATATATCAACCTAAATTGAAAAATAATTCTACATTAATGATTCACAAGAGTTAGAACATGACAGTCAAACAGCGACGATTACATGAAGCAGAATATATAGGTTTATCAACCAAATTTTCAAGTCAAACGAAACGACATTTAGAGTTCGTATCCCCATTAAAATCATATTTAGAGAGAAAAATAAACTAAGGAAAAATGTGGCTTGAAAGCTGGGAAAAAGTACCTTCTAAGGTTGAGCATTCCACTAGAGTTAGCTACCTTTCCACGGCGAATATTTCCATCCTGCGTAAAAGAAGTTAATTTCCATATCTTGTAAGATGTTAATGAGCTTTCCTCCTCTCAACCTACTATAATCAGCTTAGATTTTATGAAGATCCATGGCATATATTAGTAGAATATAACAATAACCAACATTAGATATTATATGAAAATGTAACCTGAAACTGTGGCAAGAGTGATGTTTTATTAACTGCTTGACTAGAATATTGAGTCTCCTGAATCTGTCAACCAAGGAGAGCAAAGTAATTAAGATTTTCTCTGTGAACATATATCAGCATATTGTCTTCCTGTAAGAAGTTACCAACTTTTCCATTTAAGGGTCTTGCTCTAATGGAAGAGACATTATATTCTGCATCACAGCTCAGATGTGGACCATTCTTGGACCTGAAATTTGGGAAAATAATTCAAATAAATATAGGCTACTATACACAAAGCCTTTCGGTTGAGATTTTCCAGTAACGCGTTAAGAACCTGTGTCTAAGTGCTCTACGGGCTGTTGCTAAATCTGGTTCTTTGGGAACAGTAACTTTTGGCTTTCCATGAGAGGGGTTAATATCAGCAGTTCCAACCTGGAAAGAAAAAGGAGACAGGGAGAACAAAAGAAAAATTTGAAACCACCCTTAGATAGTAACTAGCCTTCATATGCACGCGATGCGTGCGTTAATTTTAAAATTTGTTATTCTATTAGATACTCCATTCGTACTTTATTTATGATTAAACTTAAATGTGAAAACTTCAACAGTTAGATGAATTTAGATATATTAATTCGCTAATGTAAAAGAATAAAAAGGTTGTGAGTGATTGTTAACATTAATTTTTTGTGAATGAATATTGAACAGAAAGAACAAAAATAATGAGTTGGTTTAACTGAATTAAAGAGTATCAAAGATAGTGAATGTTCAGACTTTTCATGTGCACGTTATGTATGCCATTTTTTTTATAAGGTATAAATATTTTGTCCATTTAATTTTTGATTGAAGTATTTGATGCATATACCATTTTAAACTTGTTTTAAATGGCAAGTTGGAATGAGAATTTTTAAATGATAAAATGGCAAGTTGGAATGAGAATTTTTAAATGATTTGCTTTTGTAATTTTTTTCATTCCATTAATTAGATCATTAAGGGTATTTTAGTCACTCCAAAAGAGGACACCACACCTCCTCCCTTGGCTTATATAATAGAGATATGACACCAAGGAAACGAACCTGTTACTCCAATAAACTGAGATACTTAAGAAGATAATCAATGACCTCTGCAGCAACAATACGATCATACATTACACAGAACTCACCTTTTTAGATGACTTGTGTGAAAAACTTGTTTGGTGCTTAAGCTGAGCAACCTGATATTACATCAAAATAATTAAGAATTGTCAGAGAGGACTCAACCCTGAGAGATTTTTGATGAAAAATTAAAGTGGACATACTATTAAATCATTAGAACGACGCACGCACTAGATATGGATTTACATGTAAAGTAGGGGTTGCTTGTATGATACAGAAAAGGTAATGATATCACCAAGAAAACCAAGAGACCTCTGATTCTGTGGTAGAAGGCTCTGGTTAGATTATTCATTAGTCTAAGCAAACTGTTCTTTATTTCAAGATGAGGTCACAGGATCATCTAAAAGAAGGAAAGTAAAATAATCCGCACCATCTTTGAATACACTTTTGTTTCTTACAAATGTGAAATGCCTTAATGATTGAACTGCATCAGGAAACATTTGGATATCTATGCCATTATCCTCACTGGCCTTCTTTAATGACCTTTCCTAATATCTCGTGGATGACAATGAAAAAGATTTCAAATAACAAAGTGATTTGATGTCATTGGAAGTTATTTCAGGTAGCTGATAACCTTACTTAATTCACATCAAAAGATTAAGACAAATTGAGCCATAGCCTATAATCACAAAAGAATCTTAAGATTAATAATTACTTTGAGCAAGTAACCAATCTCTAACTTTTGTCTTTTGGTAGCCTCAATTTCTTCAGGAGACTTGATGGGATTTCCAAGCTTCTGAAGCCTGATAAGGAGAAAAGAAATAAACACCAGGAGAATTATATCTTGAGCATCATCAATGTTTATATCAAAGTTTATTATAGGAAAATAAGATAAAGCATTGGGAGTACCTTCCGAGAACTCTTGTTGAACAGACGCCTATTTGTTGATTTTGCTTGGCCAAAAGGCTTGCTGTAGGTTGTAATAGTCTGGAGCTTACTGAAAATATTGGCTGCGATGTGGGCATCGATTTCGACCTCAAAAATAGTCGCCCTGTCCGTTATTTAGTTGAATTTCAGAGGGGGGGGGGGGTGGAAGTAGATTGGTCAGCTATGATGTCACTTTGGATATCATCAACACATAGACAACCGCTTCAAGTCATACATGAAATTCAATATCAATGACAAGATACATAATAGTTGGTTATTTTTGCAGCCTCGGCAACCAGTAAGGTGGTAAAGAAACCAAAAAGAGTTGATGACAATTGACCATAAATTCCTGCACATGCATCAGCAGCTAATGGCCATTTGTAAAGTAGGGAGAAATCATATCCATGCTCGGTTGGGGGATAAAGATAAAGGCAGAAACTAAGTGTCAACAAAAGAACACTTGTTCAGCAATTACTCTTTTGGTGACAAACTGACAATTACTCGTACAAAACGTAATGGTTATTGGCAAGGTAAAACTTATTACAACATAACCAGTGGACAAACCATAACTTGTACAACTGAAAATGACTATTAGTCAATCCATATAAGAGCATATGATCAATTGTGAGAACTATTCACACAAAGATTACCATACACAGCATGCCTGTGACACTTGGACATACAGTACAGGAATTAATTTATTAATTTCAGACAAAAAAATGAGCTAAAGGGTATTTGTCAAGAAAAATGCTTGTTAGCAGAACAATTCCATAGTAGTTAGAACCTCTTTCTTTGAATTGCCCAACCAAATATACAAAGAATAGACAAAAAAATAGGGCTCTATATTTGCTGAACTCTCAGTATATGAAATGTCCTAGAATACACGGATATAATAATAAATGCAAAATAACGTCAAAGAAGCTGCATTGTTTTTCATCAAGAAGCTACAAGTATTGCCCTCTTTTTTTTCCTTCATTTGACTAGGATTATACATACAAGTGTCTCAGCATTCTATGTGCGGGTGCCCTTCCAGTCCATAATTTCAAAGTCGTGATGCTGAAAGTAAAACCATTAAATTCAAGAAAGGACATTTACAGAGAATTATGAACATACCTTTTTTGGCCTGTTCAATTGAGGAAACTTCAAACTCTCCACTGTCATTATCGGTGGAATATGCGTCATGAGATTCATACCTTGTGGAAGAAGTTACACTTTCCAAGTCATCTGCTCCCTTGTCCAACTTCATTATCAAAGCTGATGAATGCTAACATATTATATATTTGAAAGGATAAATGGTGAATATACCCAAAATTGTTAACGTTATAGAACTATCAATGAATAGAACTAGAAAACGTGTTCATTTCACGATTTACATCAGATTGGCTAGCCCGGCAAATCTACACAACAAATAGTAAGAAATATCCTGCAAACTGAGGTATATATGGACTTCCGGTGCATTATATATTACATGTATTAATTCTGTTACACCATCAATACACATTATTCTTGGAGTGTACTCAGCAATAATCTGCTTTTCAACATTGAACTACTTACTGCGTTTATTGAGTTGTAGTTCATCCGAAATTAAACCCAAGAAATCCTTATGCATAAAGAAAAGTTGTCAAAATTCTTTACTAATTTAATAGAATTAGTCCCAAATTTGAGGTCGGCTAACATGAACTGTCATAAGGAACCATTGTAAAAAGGGTGAATCAAATCTCAATGCATGAAAATATGACAACTTGAGAAGGAAAAAAAAAACTTCTCCTTTTTCACCTGAAATTCTCTTATTTCAACCATATCCAAACTTTAATCTAGTTGTGGAGTATACTTGGGAACTCTTATTTGAATTGAATTGTAATTTTCTCGAATTCAATTCGCTAGGATGAGAAAATCAAGCCCTAAATTAATTTTATCTAAGATCAAATAGTGTCACCTCAAGTTATTTGGAGCTTGTATATGAATTTTAACCACTAAATTCACTGTAAAAGACAAGCAATTGTAATCAATTTTGCAAGCTAAAAATACATGAAAAGAATCTGAAATTCTCATACAAAATTGGTCTAAAGATTCTCACTTCAAATTTACTGAAAAATAATCATATAAACACCAAAATTGGTTCATAATGTGTAACAAAATCCATAAAATTACAAAAAAAAATCAAAGAATAATCTTACGAGAAGGTGGATGACCTCCCGATAATTCAAACCAAAGTTCATATTCCAGAATCTCTTCAGGCGTCTCAATCTTGGTAAAATCATAAAATTTGGCAACATCGAACTCATAATCAAAGTCAATTTCCAAAGAATCCTCAAAAACACAAACTTTATCTTCTACCTCCTCCATTTTTACGTCCATTATTCTTTAAATTCTTCAATTAAAAACGTAGAATTAAATTAAATACGACGTAAAATGGAGAAGATAACCCCTTTTTAATCTTAGCTTTCTCCCTCTGTTCTCCCCTATTTTTCTCTCTCGATTGAAAACCCTAGGAGAGAGAAAACGGAGGAGACAGAGAGAGAGAAAGAAAGAATTTTTAGGGGGAAATTGGCGGAAAAATCGTTGCAGAAGATAGGAGTTTTTGCTGGAAGGTTTAAGAGTTTTGTTGTTGTTGTTGTTGTTGTTGATGATGATGATGATGAAGTTAACGACATATAACAGCAATTCCAGGATATTTGAAATTGTGGGTCCCGTATTTTTACCCCCGAAAACGCTCCTTTGACAGGGATGTCTTTGTTTTTGTAGGTCCAAAAATCTGATCTTCACGTTTATGACTTTCTGTTTCCCTTGAACGAGAACCCTCGTCGTTACGTACTGTACTTACTACTGACGTACTTCGTCGTGTAAGTGTTGATGTTAAGTCAAATAGCTATGGCCTATGTGAGGGACATTCACAAATCTTGTCAATACTAAAGCTTTTGAATTCAGTGTATGAGCATGAGCTAGGTTTATAAGTATTTATAATGATAATATCGTAGTATAATACTATTTTCTTCTAATTTTAATATGATTCTTATATTTACTATAGTATCTTATATTTACTACGATTCTTATATTGTAGTCTCCTGTTTCTACTATAATAAGGTACAAAAACCTAAAAGTTAGTATTATTATGGTTCAGTAATCCTACACAAGTTCTTACTTTTTAAAAAATAGAGGCTGGCTCATATGGGATCCTGGGTGGTACAGGCCCCTTCAAATTTTTTGTTTAGGAGTGGATAAAAAGAAGATGTTTTCTTATCTTTCAAAGTTTCCACCTCTCTTTTTTTTTTCAAAATAATTTTTCGCTTTTTTTTTTATAAACTTTGCTGCAAATATTTTTTTTAATATTAGTGGTTACATGTTTTAAATTTATTATTTAATAGATATTTTTACATGAAATTGCTTATCTCATCACAAATTTATATGACTATCTATGAAGTATGAATCGAGTACCCAAATTATTGATAAACTAAATAATATCATAAGATTTCCAAACTAGAATCATCAATAAACTTTTGTCAATGATGTTGATGTATATTATACTCCCTTCGTTTCCTAAAGATCTTCCCTCTTTCCGTTTAAGGGTGTTTCCAAAAGATCTTCCCTCTTTTGCTTTATTCCTTATTTGGCAAAACAAATTTCCCTATTTACCCTCTCATGTCACTATCATATGGTCCACCATTACATTACTATTAATTCAATTTTACTCCCTTTCTCTCTCCTACTTTAACCCCTCTTTATTTGTTTATATATACTAACCCCTTTCTCTCTCCTACTTCACTCACACCATGCCCCCACACAACTTGATTTTCCTTGGTATCTGTAGGAACAGTAAGTGGGAAGATCTTTAGGAAACGGAGGGAGTAAATTGTTATTTAAATATTACTCTCTTCGCTTATTTTATTTGTTGCTTTTCTATTTTGGAAAAGCTGGCTACCAACTTTGAATGATTATTTTGATTTTTTATAAGTAAAAATATAGTCGTGTATAGTCTTGTTAGATTTATCTCGGTGTGTAAAATCATAATATCAAATTTTTGTAATTGTCACTTTAAAGGGATAAGAGGATATTAAGTGATAAAAACGTCTTGAAAACCATGTAGAACAATGTAGCAAATAAAGAAAAACATAGAGAGAAATTTAAAGTTCGTAAATTATGAGAATTCAACTAGAACAATTATAATAATTTATTTTAAAAACTTGCTAGATAGTGATTTAGATAAAACAATTTTCGAGGACAAATTAACGCGTTGTCGGATTTTTTTAAATTTTTTGTATGTTGTTGTGTCAGTTGATTTTTTTTTTTTTTTGGGGGGGGAGGGGATTTTGAAATCTTGGAGCAGCATGTGTTAAAAAATTTTATAGTCTTTAAATCTACTGTAATTCATATTTTTTATAATGCTATAGTGATTTAGTTATGCTTTAATTATTTTTGAAGCATATTTTGAGCATGTTTCAATTATATAATAATAATTATATTTTAAATCATGTTAAAAAATTCATACTTAATTTATTCAAAATCGAAGAAATGTTTTCCGCTATCTAAAACGCTATATATGTATTTTTCTTAATATAAAGAATCCTATTTTTTAAAAAAGAAAAATATTATGACATGACGATCCTAAGTGGTGCTTTGTTCGCTTCCAGAAAATTCCTCTTTTACATATATTACTTTTAAACATATATTTAAGCCGTAGTTTCTCCACCTTATTTTTGCTTTTTTTTAGTTTAAAATCAAATTCATAAATTTTTTTAAAAAAAAAGTTCAAAAGAGTTTAGAAAAATTAAAAAATAGTTAGCATTAAATCGAATGAAAAATAATAAATAAGGAAAAAAACAACTTAATTTTAAAATAAAAAAGAAAAATCCATGAAAGTTCATAAAAAAGAAGAAGATAAATTAGTTTGCAATAGGTTGGTAACTGTATAAGGTTGTCGCTAGTATAATTTAGGTGTTGTAAATGGATCACTTATAATAGAAGTGACATCTCTAGGATAGATAATAGTGATTTGTTTAGTTTCAAAATTTGACATCTTTATGGCACATGTAAGGTTGTCAATCTTCATAGAAGACGTGCTAGTAGAGGTGGGCATGGCCGGGTCGGGCCTGTTCGCGGGCTCGGGTCGCATGCTTGAGTAAATGGCGGGCCCAGGCCCATGAGTGGCGGGTCGTGCCGGGCCGGACTTGAGATTTCAAAATTTTGTCCTCGGCCCATGTTTTATGTTTTTTTTTTTTGTATTCTTGACAGTCTTATAGTAAAAAACAAAGGAAAGGAGCGTTCGGCCCGCGCCCACGCGGGCTCGTGCCGGTGCGGGCCGGAAATAAAATTTCTTGACCTTTACAGGCCCACGGACCACGTAGCGGACAACGGGCCGAGCTGGGCTCGAACAGGCTTGTGCGGGCCCGGCCCATGCCCACCTCTACGTACTAATATGATTTTAACTTTTTTAACAAAAAAAAAAAAAACTTGAGATCCCTCTAACATAAAACCTTGCTTTTGATTTCGACGGAAAGATACATAGACCGAATTTAGATATAGGAGAGGGAAGATGAGCCCCACTTAAATCAAAACTCGTATTTGGGGCCGTAATTGCTCGAGTTCGTACTGTTTTTATTTTTGTTAATTGACATGGACTTATGTACACATTGAACAATTCTAGTGGAACAACAGAGGTTCCACGTGGCGTATATACATTATCACGCACGCTTGTGTGTGTGTAGATATGGACAAGTTTTCTTTTTAAATAGCATGCATAGTAAAAGTAACAAAAAGTAAATATATCTATCATATAAGCCAACTTTTAAGGAGCTTGGTGTATACTAAAGCACCTTAAATGTCCTTTATTTTTTACGATTTTAAATTTAATGTTAATATACTATGACTATTATACATATTTTTATAATTTGAAACATCCATTGATCCATTACGTGCATTTGGGTTTATGTATAATTATTTAGTGTATATAGTATAATATAACAAAGTTAGTTATATCATAAAATCAAGATTTCCTTTTAAATATTGACACTATCAATTTCAACTATAACTGATTCGTTTTCAAAGGTCCCAACTTTTTTTTCTTTTATCTTAGAACAGTCTCAACTTTGGATGACCTATACGACCCATGATGGTTCTTCAACTTAATTAACTTGTTTAATTGGTTGATTATGACACATCACATTATTTCATCGTACTTAATTATTTTAGAAGATAATTATCAGATAGTGTCATCATGTGCTTCAATAAACTTACTTAACATCTTTATTAAACTAAAGGACCGTTTTGAAATGAGGTTCCCCTAAGATTAAAAGCAATTCAAGATAATAAAGAAAACTTAGGAGAATAATGGTAACAAAAATGACTAATTTAGTAGTTGTTTGCTTTAAGCCATGGAATACAAAGAGAATGGTAACCATTACTACATTATAAATGGACTTTGTTACTTGAGTAAGAGGGAAATATAACATATTGGGAGATCCACTACCATCAAGTAATGATCATATATTTTTGGAGATTCAACTAAACAAGAAGAAAGGAAATCAATAATAGATTTCGTTTCTAAGAGCTCAAGAACAATGAACCAAATGTACAATAAGATAGTACTCTCTCTATATCTTATCTTTTTAGTTTTCTCACTTCATTTTTTTTGGGGGGGGGGGTTTGGAGGAGAAAATACAAATTAAAGTATGAAAGTGGTATTCAAAAGTTGGAGATAGAAAATAAGTGAGGGTAACTTTGTTGTTATTGGTGCTCGTTTCGATATAGTGAAGTAAGATCTCCTTTGTGAGTTTACCTAAAAAAAAAAAAGGTAAGCTAAAATATTATAAAGTGAATGACATGAGTGGACAAAGAGGAGAAAATAGGTTAGACATGTTATCGGGAATTAGGATTATCTAGAGTGCGGTATGGACCGCACCAAACCATAATCCAAATGCGTATTTTCACGGTTTGAGTTGGTTTGCGGTTCCAAAATGTAGGTTGGTTTGGTATTTCAATCAAACTACAGTTTGCAGCTTGGGTTGGGCTTGAATGTTTGTAAACCGAAATCGCACAGTAAACCGCAAATTTATATGATTTTTTTTATTTAAAAAATAAGGGTTATCGATTTTTAATTTTTTTTAGAAAAGCACTTGACAAACTAACAGACATACGAGTATACAAATAATACGACTATACAAGTCAATAAGAGTATTAGTTTAGGTCTTTGCACTCATCACTCATCTCATTTATGCAATTCTCCTTATGTGCTCCTGCTCCTCCTACATCCACTAATTTGCTCAGTATTTATTGTGTAGTTTTGGAGAATTATGTATTGATTATCAATAACTTTGTAACAATTTTTTTTTATTCTGAGGATTACAAAACTTATATAGCGGATAAAAATATGGTTAAATTGTAAACCACACCAAACCAAACCGTTTTGTGTGGTTCAGTTTGGGTTGCTTTGGGAAAAAGGCGATGCAGTTTGGGCTGAAAAAATGTAAAATTAGTGGTTTGGTTTGGGTTACATACCAAACCAACCCAACCCAACCCATAAACGGTCCTACCGAGAATAGAAAAAACAATAGTGTAAAGGCAAAAGACAAATCAAAAAAGAAAAATGGATAAATTAAAAAGAAACATATAGAGCAAACAAAATGAGACCTTATAAAATCTTCCACCATAAATGGGACGAGTAGTGTGAGAAAACTATTATGCTCCCCCAAGAGTAGGATGCACCGGGTAAAATTGTTCCATTTTCGATGAGTTAATGTTTTATTTCAACAAATGTTCGTTTTAAGCATATTTTTAGCAAAAAAATATATTCTATTGTCTGTGAAAGTTGTTTTATTTTTAATAAGCAAATGTTCTATTTCAACAAATGTTCATTTTAAGCATATTTTACAGCAAAAATGTTATATTTTCATTGAAAAATGTTCTATTTTCATTGAAAATTGTTGTATTTTCATTGAAAATTGTTCTACTTTCATTGAAAATTGTTCTATCTTCATTGATAATTGTTTTATTTTCAATAAGAAAATGTTCTATTTCATTAAATATTTGTTTTAAGCTTATTTTTTAGCAGAAAAAAAAAAGACAAATCAAAAAAGGAAAATGGGTAAATTAAAAAGAAACGTATAGAGCAAAAAAAATGAGACCTTATAAAATCTTCCACCATAAATGGGACGAGTTGTGTGAGAAAACTATTATGCTCCCCCAAGAGCAGGATGCACCGGGTAAAATTGTTCCATTTTCGATGAGTTAATGTTTTATTTCAACAAATGTTCGTTTAAGCATATTTTTAGCAAAAAAATATATTCTATTGGCTGTGAAAGTTGTTTAATTTTAATATGCAAATGTTCTATTTTAACAAATGTTCATTTTAAGCATATTTTACAACAAAAATGTTATATTTTCATTGAAAATTGTTCTATTTTCAATAAGAAGATGTTCTATTTCATTAAATATTTGTTTTAAGCTTATTTTTTAGCAGAAAATTATGTTCTATTTTCGATGATCAAACGTTCTATTGTAAGAAATGTTCGTTTACATACTCTGGTTTTCGTGAAAATACGTTTTATGTTTGACGAACAAATGTTATATTTAAGTAATTGAATTATGACAATGTTCCACTTCAACAATAAAATGTTCATTTTCGTAATTGAATTATGTTAATGTTCCACTTCAACAGTAAAATATTCATTTTCGTAATTGCATTATGGTAATGTTCCACTTCAACAGTTTAATGTTAATTTTCGTAATTGAATTCTTGTAATTTTCCACTTCATCAGTAAAATATTCGTTTTCATAAGTAAACTCTTGTAATATTCTACTTCAACAATAAAATGTTCATTTTCATTAATAAAATTTTGTAATATTCCACTTCAATAATAAAATATTCATTTTAATTTTCGTAAATGTTGTATATGAAGTATTGTGGAAGTGTTGAGAAACAGTGGAATGAACAATTCCACTGTTTACATGTGTGAAGTCCACTGTTCACATATGTGTGAAGTCCATATTTCCTGCGTGCATTTAATGCATGTCAGGTAATTTTCTCCCGTGTTGAAAACTTTGCAATTGTGCACAGTAGAAAACTTTGCTTATAAATACATCGGTGTAAGAAATCAGTTTTACACATCAATGCAATACAAATACTCTCTGATATATTTGCATAACTTCTCTCTCTATTTCTCACAACACGTTATCAGCACGAGTGTTCTACCGGAAATTTTTTTTAAGGTATCTTTAAAATTTTTACATCCATTTTGTTTTTAAGTTTAAATTTTTTTCTCCAAGCCCAACCCTTTTACTACCCGAACATGGACCAAAAAAGTAACGGGATTAACATTGTTTTACACAATGTCTCTGTCTCGGGTATTTATTTTTGGATAGAGCGAAACAATGTGCCATTCACTACCAACCCAGCGAGGGGAACTGTAATACAGCCCCGACCCAGTAACCGTAACAACGGTACAAATACTCATACCAGAGAAAACCCACAAACCCCTGTTCCCAACACCAATAATAACCCTCCTATACAACCAGCTGAAAATCAACCTCCGCCCAGTAATAAAAGAGATAGAGATGAACAGGAAGAAACTAGTAGTAAACGTCACCATACTACTAACGCAGAAAACAAATAATTTTAACGCCACCTTCATGGAGGGCAAGGACATTTTATTTACGTTATTTTATTTTATCTGCTCTTAAACCGCCTATATGGACAGGTTAATTTTTTTATTGCCACCTATATGGACGGCCTAGTGAATGATAGCATTATTATGTCTTATATGTGCAATAATGTCGTATGTATGCAGGGAACAAGCATTCAGAACATTATTATATATTATTGTCTCTAATCTTCTACTTTTTTTTGCATTTATAGTTACATATATTATATTACCAATTTACTAGCATGCTCTAATATATATTTGTCAATATTAGAATTTTATTGCGTTGTATATTTTTTAACTGTATATGAACTGCACAGTTAGGGATAACCCTCTATAAAAGCGGATTACCATCCCCATTTTCACCACATATCCCTTATCTTCTTCCGATTTTTTTTCTCTAAACCCACAAATTTTTTTCCTTCTTCCTCAACCTTCCGGCCACCATGTTTAACGCCGACGACAACCGTCCTCCACCCTCATCTTCCTCTTTTGAAGAGGATTTTAGGAAAATAAAACTCTACTTATTTCTTATAGCCGGTTTCTTTTTCCTCCTCATGGCATTAATGATATATCTCCTAATACATAAATAGGAGAAAAAAAAAAAATATTCCCCCGGAAGAATGGCGAAAAATGCACATGAATATCAATTTTTTTTGTCTTTAAGTGCATTTTAGGAAGTTTTTTTTTTTTATTCACTTGTTGTATTTTGTTTCTATTTTTGGTATTTTCTTGTTTTTTTTGCTTAGCTTCATTATTGTTGTACGCTATTTTTAGTTTTTTTTGTTTGTATTATTTATCTATAATAATAATGATATAAATCAGGGGGAGATAATATATATATGTGATTTATCATCATTACTAATTTCAAATATTTACCTATTTGTAGTCAAAAGAATGGGAGATCTAGTGAAAAGACAATTTAACATACTAGATCTATCTGGGCAAAAGTTTTTAGAATGGACGGTGGACGCCCAAATGAATTTAAAGGCCCAAGGACTGGAACATACAATTAAAGATGTGACAACCCAACAAGGGGATGCAACTACAACAGCCGCATCAGTTAAAATTGCGACTGTACAAGAAAAGGCAAAAGCCTTAGTCCTCCTAAGACATCATTTACATGAAAGTTTAAAAAGTGAATATCTACTTGTGGATGATCCAAAAGAACTATGGGATAGCCTAAATGAAAGATATGGGCATCACAAAAATGTGCTTCTCCCAAAGGCACATTATGACTGGACCAATCTGAGGTTCCAGGATTTTAAAACGGTCAGTGATTACAATTCAACATTGTTTAGAATTGTATCATTGTTAAGATATTGTGATCATCCCATCACAGAAGAGCAAATGATAAACAAAACGCTCTCCACTTTCCACGCCTCTAATATCATATTGGCAGAACAATACAGGTTCAGAGCTTTCAAAAAGTACTCTGAGCTAATCTCAGTACTACTTGTGGCTGAACAAAATAATGATCTTTTGCTGAAAAATCATAATCTTAGACCTACGGGGTCTTCAGCCACTCATGAGATAAATGCAATAGAAAGCTCTAATCCACCAGAAGCAAATGCTATACATAGTGGTGGACGCGGTAATTACAACGGTCGTGGGAGAGGACGTGGTAATTACCGTGGCCGAGGGCGTGGACGTGGAAGAGGCCGATTTTCCCCAAGAAATAATAATTTTAAACATTCTGATAAAAATTGGGGACAATCATCTGGAAATCAGAGGCAGACGTCCTATAAAGGAAATGATACTTGCCATAGATGTGGCATGACTGGGCACTGGGGCCGCACATGTCGTACTGCCAAACATTTGGTAGATCTATATCAAGCTTCAATAAAAAACAAAGGAAAAAATGCTGAAGCAAACTTTGTTAATGAAGCCACTACATCCATGCCCAGCCTTGATGTTTCAGATTTTTTTATGGATGATGCTGAAGTTGAAAATAAGTTTGTTTAGATCACAATCATTAATGTGCTTAGTTTATTTCAACTGCTTCAATATCCACTTTCATGTATTTGTTCCTTATTATTAATAAAAATACGTATTTTTCTTATACTAATCATCGTATTTATTATTTATGAAGATATGAATTCATCAGAAGTTGGAACTAAAGAACAATGTCTCCTGGACAGTGGGACAACACACACCATATTGAAAAATAAAGAGTATTTTTCAAAACTTACAATATTCCAAGCAAATGTTAGTACAATTTCTGGGACAGCCAAGCTAATTGAAGGCTCTGGAAAAGCTTGCATTATATTTCCAAATGGGACAAAATTGATAATTAATGACGCATTATATTCGAGTAAATCTCGAAGGAACCTCATAAGTTTCAAAGATGTACGTCAGAATGGTTACCATTTGGAAACAATGACGGTGAACAAAGAGGAATTCATATGCCTAACAGCAGAGAAAAACGGCAAGAAATACATCTATGAAAAATTGCCAGCAATTTCCTCGGGACTATATCGCATAGATATACGTCCGATTGAAATTAATATGATATCTAACCAGAAGTTAGATAATAGAAAATCATTTACTCTATGGCATGACCGATTAGGCCATCCTGGCACAGGAATGATGCATAGAATCATTGAAAACTCAAATGGACACTCTATAAAGAATGTCAAAATTCCTCGGTCAAATGAATTAACATGCTCTGCATGCTCACTTGGCAAATTGATAATCAGACCATCTATAAATAAGATTGCCACTGAATCTCCAATGTTTTTAGAAAGAATTCAAGGAGATATTTGTGGGCCTATTCATCCTGCATGTGGACCATTTCGTTATTTCATGGTATTAATTGATGCCTCTACTCGATGGTCACATGTGAGCCTTCTGTCAAGCAGAAATGTTGCATTTGCAAAACTTTTGGCTCAAATAATTCGATTAAGAACTCAATTCCCAGATCATACAATAAAGAAAATAAGATTAGACAATGCTGGGGAATTTACATCCCAAACATTTAATGACTATTGCATGTCTATTGGGATTATTGTTGAGCACCCTGTACCTCATGTACATAAACAAAATGGTCTTGCTGAATCATTAATCAAAAGACTACAATTAATTGCAAGACCATTAATAATGAGGTCAAAATTGCCATCTACTACTTGGGGTCATGCTATATTACATGCGGCAACATTGATAAGATTAAGGCCGACAGCCTATCACAAATTCTCACCATTACAATTAGTATCTGGTCGAGAACCGAATATCTCACATTTGAGAATTTTTGGGTGCGCTGTACATGTACCTATTGCTCCGCCCCAACGTACTAAAATGGGTCCACAAAGAAGGATGGGAATATATGTTGGATTTGAATCTCCATCAATTATCAAATATTTAGAGCCAACAACTGGTGATCTATTTACGGCTCGATTTGCCGACTGTCATTTTAATGAGTCGGTATTCCCATCCTTAGGGGGAGAGAAAGTGGACCCACAAAATATAAAATCGGAAATTACATGGAACGCATCGCAAATGTCGTTTCTGGACCGAGAACAAATTCATGTGAACAAGAAGTCAAGAAAATTGTTCATCTGCAAAGTATTGCAAACCAATTGCCAGATGCATTCACAGATTCTAAGAAAGTGACAAAGTCACATGTACCTGCTGCGAATGCTCCGGAACGGATTGAAATTCCTAATGACAATAAGGCAATTGAAAATGAGTCAATAGCACGTCGAAAACGTGGCAGACCACCCGGTTCTAAAGATTTAAAACCGAGAAAAATGAAAAGGCAAGGGGAGACAACGAACGAAATTAATATAAATCTCCCAACAGAGCATGATGAAAACAAAAATGAAGAGAAACGTGTTCCAGAAGAAAAGGAACATGAAAGCTAGACAACAATGAAACTTCAATTAATTATGTTTCTAAAGAGACAATGGAATCGAAAAGATGTTGTCTTGAATGAAATTTTTGCTTACTCGATAGCGGTTGAAATGACATACGATGAAAATGATGTAGAGCCAAATACAGTTGATGAATGTCGCCGTAGAAAAGATTGGCCAAAATGGAAAGAGGCAATTCAAGCAGAATTGAGATCACTTGAAAAACGTGAAGTATTCGGTCAAATAACCCAAATACCAAAAGGTGTAAAACCAGTTGGGTACAAATGGGTATTCGTGAGAAAACGAAATGAGAAAAATGAGGTTACTAGATATAAGGCAAGATTAGTAGCCCAAGGCTTTCGCAAATGCCAGGGATTGATTATGATGAGACATATTCTCCAGTAGTCGATGCAACTACACTAAGATTTCTGGTAAGTTTATCAGTTTCGAAAGGATTGCAAATGAGATTGATGGATGTAGTGACCGCATATTTGTATGGCTCACTTGACACAGATATTTATATGAAAGTTCCTGAAGGACTAAAACTACCAGAAAATTGCATGCCCAAAGAGATGTTCTCAATAAAATTGAGAAAATCACTCTATGGGTTAAAACAATCTGGAAGAATGTGGTATAATCGTCTTAGTGAATACCTATTGAAAGAAGGATTCAAAAATAATCAAATCAGTCCCTGTGTTTTCATTAAGCGATCTAAATCAGGATTCGCGATCATTGCTGTATATGTCGATGATTTGAACATTATCGGAACTCCTAGAGAACTTGAAGCGACTGCAAAATACTTGATGAAAGAATTTGAGATGAAAGATCTCGGGAAGACAAAATTTTGCCTTGGCCTGCAAATGGAACATCTAAGAAATGGGATTTTTGTCCATCAATCAAACTATACAAAAAAATCCTGAAACGTTTTTCATGGACAAATCCCACCCAATAAGTTCTCCAATGGTAGTGCGTTCCCTGAATGAGAAAGATGATCCATTCAGACCACGAGAAGAAAACGAGAGATTCTTGGTCCTGAAGTACCATATCTAAGTGCAATTGGTGCTTTAATGTACTTGGCTAACAATACTCGACCTGACATAGCTTTTTCAGTAAACTTGTTAGCTAGATACAGCAATGCACCAACAAGAGACATTGGAATGGAGTCAGACACTTATTACGTTATCTTCGAGGAACACAAGATCTCGGATTATTCTATCAGTCAAGACCAATGCGTCACTCATTGGATATGCAGATGCTGGCTACCTTCAGACCACAAAAGGCTAAGTCTCAATCCGGATATTATTCACTTATGGAGGTACTGCAATATCTTGGAAATCACGAAGCAGACTTTGACGGCCACATCATCAAATCATGCAGAATTAATTGCTCTTTATGAAGCTGGAAGGGAATGTGTATGGCTAAGGTCAATGATCAAGAATATCCAAGAAGAATGCGGGATGGAAACAATAACAACAAATCCAACTATCATCTACGAAGACAATACTGCATGCATCACCCAAGTAAGCGAAGGGTACATCAAAGGAGACAGAACTAAACATTTATCACCAAAGCTCTTCTTCACTCATGACCTCCAAAAGGAAGGGACGATCAACATTCGACAAATCCAATCATGTGAGAATCTTGCAGATTTATTCACCAAATCCCTTCCGGCGAAGAAATTTGAAGAATTAGTCCGAAAAATTGGAATGCGTCATCTTCATGATATATGCTAGATTCAGGGGAGTATTATATGCGCTGCACTCTTTTTCCCTTCGATCAGGTTTTTATCCCACTGGGTTTTTCCTGACAAGGTTTTTAATGAGGCAGTTGATTTTAAGCATATAAGGATACATAATAGTTGTACTCTTTCCCTAGTTATGGATTTTTCCCACGGGATTTTACCTAACAAAGATTCTTAATGAGACAACGTCTATTATGACTTATAAGTGGACATTCAAGGGGGAGTGTTGAGAAACAGTAGAATGAACAATTCCACTGTTTACATGTGTGAAGTCCACTGTTCACATATGTGTGAAGTCCATATTTCCTGCGTGCATTTAATGCATGTCAAGTAATTTTCTCCCGTGTTGAAAACTTTGCAATTGTGCACAGTAGAAAACTTTGCTTATAAATACATCGGTGTAAGAAATCAGTTTTACACATCAATACAATACAATACTCTCTGATATATTTGCATAACTTCTCTCTCTATTTCTCACAACAGGAAGCACAATCCATGAATTTCTAACTTTAAGAGTAGCGTCAATTTTCCTACCTTAGTCTATGAACTTTGATGATATGCACTTATCAGTCTTGACAAAAATAAGAGTTGATGAACCATCCCGCCAAGCGAAAATTCTAACACAGGGGTTTTAGGCTTTCAGAACTCATTCTTCCTTCTTACTCCAAAACCCTAGAAACCAGAAACCCTCACTCTCTCTCCTCAGTGATTCCACAATGAGCTACGCAGCATACAAGATGATGCACTGGGCAACCGGCATCGAAAACTGCGCTTCTGGTTACCTCACTCACTCCATTGCTGATTCCACAGCTCAATTCATCCCTACACTTCCCTCCGACGACCTCGACTCTGATTGGCCTAGGAATCCGGGCATTGGTCCTATCCCTAATCTAATTGTTTCCGCCGCCAATGTTCTCGAGGTTTACATCGTTCGCCTTCAGGAAACCAATGCTGCTTCTGATGCTAAGCGTGGCGGTCTTATGGCTGGTGTTTCCGGTGCTTCTTTGGAGCTTGTTTGCCACTATAGGTTTGCCCGTTTACTTCTTTTTCGAGTTTCGTAGTTTTCGTGTTTTAGCTTAGTTTAGTTTATTATGCTGTTGATGGAAAATGTAGTTGGTTTTGACATTTTGAGCTGTAATTATAGCTCAATTAAGTAAATGTGGGCGGCAACGAGAACAATTAACCAATTAGATTAGGGGGAATATGTATATATCTGTTTGGACTGGGAATTTTGTGTAGACAGCATGAAGAATGTATTTCTTTGTTTTGTTTCAGCTTGTCTGCATATGTTTAAACCAATTAGATCTCTTGGCTAATTGGATGAGAAATTTTAATTTGATTTACCATTATAATATTTAGCCTTCTATTTTTTTTTGTGGTTGTGAACTGTGAAGTTCTGAATGCATTTTTTGACCACTGGGATTTGCCAGGTTGCATGCTAACATTGAATCGATGGCTGTACTCTCAATTGGTGGCTCTGACAGTTCTAGAAGAAGAGATTCTATCATATTAGCATTTCGAGATGCAAAAGTTTCCGTCTTGGAGTATGATGACTCGACTCATAGTCTTCGTGCAAGGTAAGATTCACGAATTTACTATGATATGAAGACACTATAGACTCTGCTACTTTTTGATAAACAATGTTTGGCTCTGTAGTTTACATGTTTGAGGTCTTGAATTGATTTCTTTTATTATAATAATATGATAACCATTGAGAAACATAAATGTAGGCTTATCTACTTCCTGGTTCACAATAGTTTTTTTTTCCCTTTTCTGTGTAGCCCTTGAACAAGTTATAATTAGCATAAATGTAAGACATGGTCTTTCCAAAGGGCTTTAATTAAGGTGTTCTGGATTTTTTTCTTTTTAAGTTCTTGATAAAAAATACTATTAGATGGGAATCAAAGGCTTTTAGGCATATTCAAACAGAGAGTGTCCATCAAGGTATAACTGTATAAGCTAATGATTTCACCAATATCTGCAAGATTGCAATCGGGCAAAATAGCATGTCTTACACAGTTAAGCTGATAAATCATGCTTGATCGTTGCCACAAAATCAGAATAGGATGGACCGATGGAGATACCATGGTATCAGTGAAGTGTGACAGAGAAGTCTTACTGAAGGAAACTATAATCTTTATTTTGAGTAAGCTTTTCCTGAAAAAATGTCAGGCTTTGCTTGCTAGTGCTGCACTAAATGGCTAGAGGAGTTAAGTTGCCCATTTCCAAATCCACATATACTTCATGCTTCTTTTTAGAACAATTAACACATCTTTGGCTTTATGGACCAAATAAAACCCGAACAAGAAGATCCTTAATTCCTCATACATGATACACCACAAAGAGTGCACCCAGGAGTCCAGGACAAATTAGCAGTAGGTGATCAACCAATTACTCAACGTACTTTTTAGGTGTGTATGTCATCTTTAAGAGTAGGTTATAATTCGAAAGGATTCTGAAACAAAGCTAGCTTTTTTAATTCCCAAACATAAGGTTTACCCATAAAGTAGACGTTATAATGTACTGAATAGATCAGCATTCTTGACCATAGAATTAAACATAAGGGGCCGTTTGGTATCAATGGAGTAAAGGGAATGAAGTTAAGAAAGGAGTAGAGGGGGAAAAGAAACTAAAACCCTTAGATGAAAAAGGTTGTTTTGGTTGGTATCTAGCAATTCCACCTCTCACCATTGCTCTACCACTACTCTTCCCCCACCGCCGTCGACCTTCGCCTTTCCACTTCCTCCACCGCAGACGACCCTCGCCTTTCCACTTCCTCCACTGCCGCCGACCCTTGCCTTTCAACTTCCTCCAAGGCCGCCTATCTCTTGGTTGAATTCGACCATAAAAACTTCAGATTTGAAGTTCTTTGGTTGAATTTGACCACCTAAAGCCAATTATTAATGATAAGAAGTATTTCTCCATTCTCACTCTTATTTTTCTTATTTACGAATCTGTAGGCTTTTGTGGGTAGTGGTTTTGTGGGTTGTTTTTTGTTGGTGGTGGGTGGTATTTCGTGGGTGGTGCGGTTTCTGGAGGTAGTGGCTAGGTTTTGGTGGGTGGGGGATAGGTTTCTTGTGGGTGGTGCTGGTTTTTGGTGGGTGTTGATTGGGTTTTGGGGTTGAGGGTGGGTGGCTTTTGGGGTTGTTGGTGGTTTCCGAGGTGATTGATGTGTTATGGGGGGGGGGGTATTCTGGTGGTTTCTGAGGTGGTTGGCCGGTTGCTTGGCTATGGGGGGGTGGTGGTGGTTTTGAAGGTGGGTCAGGCAGTGGTGCGGTGATGACTGTGGTGGTCAATAATTGGTCCAAGTGATCATGGAGTAGAGGAGAGAAAGGGTAAGTGAAACCTGGGGGGGGGGGCAGTAGGGAATGGTTGTAGAGGAGTTTGGGGGAAAGGAAGGGGTAAAGGTAATGATTAAAGTGACTAAACAAACACCAAGAAAGAGAATTAAGACCTTTCTTTCCGTTACCCTTTCTTGAATCCCCTAACCAAACTCCCCCTAAGAGTGTAGTATGGAAGAGTAAGGTGATAAGTATCACTTCAAAAAGATTTAAAAGAGGGTCTTCCCTTTCCCAAGCCTCTTCTTGAATGCATGAGTGTTCCCCTGGCTTGAGCTTTCCCCAAAGTCAGTTGCGTCGAAGTGAAAATTCAGGGACTTGTTCCTGTTGACCTTTATTCATTATTTCTATGCATTTTCCTTTTGTAAGAGGAACGGATTTGAAACAAAAATTTGTTGTCTGAATTTTGTGGGAAGAGTTCTGTCTTCATGGCTTTCTGTTATCTAATCTTTACTTAATGTTACTAAGCTACCATGTATAGCTTATTTTTTAACTCCCTCACATTTTCTTGTGCTCTTTATTGTTGTAGGGTATGCTTATGGTGTATCTTAAGTTTTTATTTGCTTTTTCCCCATCTTTTCGCTGATTAATTTATTTAGACTTTCAGTCTACGGTGTCTGATTTTGTGCATTTTGTCTTCAGCTCTTTGCATTGTTTTGAGGGTCCAGATTGGCTTCATCTGAAAAGGGGAAGAGAATCCTTTGCAAGAGGCCCTTTGGTGAAAGTTGATCCTCAAGGAAGGTGCGGCGGAGTTCTTGTTTATGATCTGCAAATGCTAATACTTAAGACTGTTCAGGTCTCTTTTTTCATCTGTCACGATCCTCGGTTGCTTTGCACCATTTTGAATGAAGTAGCTTGATTTCAACAACTTTTTTTCCCTTACATTTCCTTGTTTCCCCTGTTTGAAATCAATCTTCTAACTACCGTAAACTAAGGAGATGCTATTCACAAGGTGGTCTTTGGGAAAAGCAGAGGCCTTTGTGTATTCTTTGGGTCTCATACACTGGTGTATCGAGGAATTCTAGCTTGTGGTTTCAAAGACTTTTTGCCTATAACCATTTAAAGAATAGTTAATATCTTAGTCCAAATTCCTACTAATGATCAATAGGGGTGCAATTAAATCGAAACAAGAAAGTTGCAATTGTACCCGACAAGTTTCATACCTTGACAGCTCCTTTGGTAAGAGGCGATGAATGGTGGGAATGGTAATGCATTATAGTGTAAATTTGTACTACAAATACAATGTCATTACCTGTGGTAATGCTACTTCACCCCAAGATATCCAATTTCTTCCTAAAAACTCATTACCATCCATTACCACTTCGGAAGGTGATATTGGGTGGTAATGGAAATTTATAAAGGGAAACCCATGTTTTGTGATAAAGTTATCATTTCCATGGTCATTGGCATGAGAACTTCTTTACACATTTACACTATATTTCATTACCATTACCACTATTTATGACCACTAACCAAACGGGCCGTGAGTATAAAAGGACCTGGCTTTTTGTGTCAAAGGAGTAAGGTTTTGGATTATTGCTTGTTTTGGAACTAATATTGTGAATAACGAAGGGGGGAGCAAACACAAATAGGAAAATTTCACCCCCCTCAAAAATAGAGTAAAGAAAGGAAGTTCGAAAATGAGAACGGAAGAGGCAAATTGATAAAAGGAAGGAAACCAACAAAGGCAGGGGTAATCCAGATAAATAGTGAGAAAAAAAAAGGAAGGAAATGCAATTCCAAACCAAAAAGTTGGGAAGGAAACCATCAAAAGAAACAGCAAAATAAATTTAAGAAAACCAGCAGATGTGTTTAGATTGGGATTCGAACCCGCTACTATCATGATGGAGATGTGTTTCATGTGGAGGCATTTAACCACTGGGCTATCTTTGCTTTCACTGATCATCATCGTGCACATGATCGTACAACTCTTTTTCCCCCATATCTTATTTGACTCACCCTAGTGGACCCACAATGGTCTCATAAATATATAATTGCACAACAAAGGTCTTCTAGTTGGTGAGTTTCACCCCTTTTGATTAATTTTGGAATCAAATCTGGCAATTATGAATCATTTGCAGTTGGCCTTTGCATAATTATTTGTCTCACCTCTTTGTCACGCACGATTCTGGATAAAGAGTGGGAAGTTGTTGTATTTTGACCTATAATTTGTCCAATATATGTTTTTTTTTAAATAATGATGTTTTTTCTAGTGTATTAGTTGTATTCTTTAAATGAAGCATTTAGTGGAATGGGAGTATCAATGTTGGGTAACAAATGATGGATGAACTTAAAAATCAAATGATAAGCAGTGACTATCGAGGTAATAGGCATAAGTAAGGGAATGTTCTCTTCAACATATTTTTTTAGAACGTATCTTTTATTTTTTGAACTTTACTTAATTTCTTTGAACTTTATGAACTTTTCAGAATTACTCTCTACTTTTTGTTAACTTTTACTTATTTTTTCTTGACTTGTATGAACTTTTTTTTTCTGAACTTTTCTTATTTATCCTGAGAATGACTAAAAGTAAGTTGAAGTGAACAGATCCTAGGAAGTAATAGGTCGAGGGAATATGTGGGTAGAGGTAAAGCCATGATTTTGATTTCCCATAGTAGCTTATTGTGGTGCTTGCAACAATTGCTTGATCAATTCTGGTATATTTTATGTGGATTCGGTTTCTTTTGACTGGTGGCCATTGGTTATTAGCGCATGAG
The DNA here is from genome assembly GCF_026745355.1 of Beta vulgaris subsp. vulgaris. Classification (NCBI taxonomy): domain Eukaryota; kingdom Viridiplantae; phylum Streptophyta; class Magnoliopsida; order Caryophyllales; family Amaranthaceae; genus Beta; species Beta vulgaris. The sequence goes on from NC_079204.1 coordinate 10,950,186, forward strand.
TGGGTTTTCATAGGACCTGGGAGCTGGGACATAAGAATGAGAAACAGTATTTTCAGATAAAATTCAGTATTTTTCAGGTTTAAAATTTTGAGGAGAGATTGAGATCTATTTGTTTGTCTTTAGTTTCTTTTTGCTTGAGGTGAAAGGGACAAAGGGTAGAATTAAATATTTAAAGATGCATTTGTTTGTCTTTATGTAATAGACTGACCTAGAGGGAGTGGTTCTATAAATGGCAGTATAGATCTGTTAGGAGGTATCTTGGGGAATAAGTTGAGTAGTTAGAGTAGAGAAGGAAAAAATTATTCTATATATAGAGGTGATCAGTCAGAATGAGGGATAAGCAGAATTTGGTTGAGTTTTGTTTTACTTTGTTTTGTCTTGGGACTTGGGGGTGTCCGGTTCCAGCCACTCGAAGCCTGAAGGCTTGGGATTGTAAGCTCCTCATTTGATTGCATCAAACTACAATCAACTATCAAAATCCCCTAAATTCGCTTCTACTTCATGACTTCATGTTGATGTTTATCTTCTTACTTTAAGACTTACTGTCCAGATACTCAGTTCATTACACGTTAGAACTTTCCTTGAGGTGGAAGGGACAAAGGGTAGAAGTAAGTTTGTACCGCCAGAAGTTATTCGCGTCTCCATCCCTCTAGGTGATTATGCTGATATTGAGGGACTAAGAACTGAGAATTCTATAAGCAAGTGTGCTCTTTTGTATTTCTGTAGGTTATGTGGATAGAGAAAGTGACAGAATTTGGGAGTGACTTTGTCATTAAAGATAGTTGTGGGCCGAATATTCTCCCCCTGGGTTACTGCAACTGCTTGCATATTTTGGAGTTCTGTTTAGTTGTATACTTGTATCTTGCTAAGTAATGTCACATAGATCTTAATTTTTTTTGAAAAAAAAGTAAGATATAAGAAGAACAAATGATACTGTTCTTGGTCTATCATGGATGGTATTACAAAACTAATGCAGAGTGAAATTTTCTTCATTGCCTAGCATTATGTAGGGTATTCATTCATCACTATAGGAATGAAGTCAGTTGGAGGTATGTGTCTCTACTGTTCTTAACCCAACATCTGCCACCAAATTTGGCTCTCATGTGGAGCATAGCAACACATGTTTGCCTTGACAGGCCACCTTGACCTTTGGTAAGCCTGATCATTTCCGAGATCCTTCAAATGAACATCAAAGCAAGAGTTTGAGTCTATGAGATTTTTCATGAAATGGAGGCTAAATTCTGGTCACAGACAATATAGGCACGTGTATCTCTGAGTAGAAAAATGAGGGCTGATTCTATACTGTCCGAAGTTGGGTTATGTAAGAGATTTGATACGTAACGAAGACTATATTGCAGCTTCAAGAATTTATAGCAATATATGAATGTATCTGTCAGCAACTTTTGGTCTCTTCTGGACCTCGATACTACCCAATCCAGTAAGATCAGCGATCCAAAAATAAATATCACAGTTTCTGTTAATAGGATTAGAACATCATACTTTCCAGTATCATGTTGTTATGCAGTTTCCTATGCATAGGCACCATGAAGTTTGAAATGTTTGATAGGGCATACAAATTTTGTTTTTTGAATGCATGATGTATCTCTGTTTCTCTGTGCAGTATATTGTATAAATGGATTACTTTTGTGTGTTGGTATAGGCTGGTACAGGTTTAGTCGGGGATGATGAAAGCTTTGGTTCTGGAGGTGCAGCATCTGCTCGCATTGAATCGACATATTTGATTAATCTAAGGGAGTTGGACATCAAGCATGTAAAAGATTTTGTATTTGTTCATGGTGAGGTTCACAGTCTTTGTTCAGTGAAAGCAATATCTTATAGATTTCGTATTCATTCACAAAACAACCTTTCTATTTGGATCGTAGAACTTCATGCAGATGGGAAATGCACATAAATATTTGCATTGTTGCATATTGCATTCTTAATTTGTAATACTTATTTTGTGTCACTTTGATTTTACATAATTAACTTATGTAATGTGTTAAAAGTTTCATATTCATTCATGAAGCAAAACCTTTATTTGTTTGTACGGAAGAATTACGTGCAGATTGGAAATGAATATAAATATTTGCATTGTCCCATTCTTACTGTGTTAACAGAATTTTATGTCACTTTATATTTACATATTTAACTCCTGTGAAACCCTTTACATTTATCTCATGGCTGTTTCTCCGTGCATATATCGTCCCTTGCAGCTGTACTTCTGGTGAAGCACTTCTAAATGCACATGGTTTGATTTTCAGGATATATTGAGCCTGTGCTGGTAATTCTTCATGAGCGGGAGCTTACTTGGGCGGGGAGGATCCCATGGAAGCACCACACTTGCATGCTTTCAGCCCTTAGTATCAACACAACGATGAAGCAACATCCCCTTATATGGTCTGCTACGGTAAGTTTCCAGTTGGATAAAATAGCATTGCAAAGAGGTTCAAGTTGGCTATCATTAGAATAATTAACAGGGAGCAGGATTACGATTGCATATTTAAAAATTGAAGGCTTCAGGATTATGGATAATCTATAATGCTCTTAATTGGTTGTTCAATAGCTGCCCATCCCCACAGTTTTCTACTTTTACCTTCCTAGTTCTCTCTCCGTCTCACGCTCTCTCTCTGTGTCTGGTTCCACTCTTGTGTTATTCTCATCTGTGAGGTAAGGTGGGGTTGGGCCGTTCGGGGGTTGTTAACTGACTGTCACATGTCTCATCTGCTATCATATACTTATCTTCTGCTCTGTAATAGAGGAGGTTTTCACCTCATTGTATTTGCACAATTATACTGAGGATTTGAGGGCTAGGAACCTTGTCAACGTGAAAAAGGAAGATAACGGGAAGAGGAAGGAAAAAAAGTTATAGCTGCTTTACTCTTGCTTGCATTTCATTTAGAATAGTTGAATGTGCTTGAAGGTTGCCAAAATTAGCTCATCAGTATTGGGATTGACCCAAATTGTGGATATTGACCGATCCATATTGAGATCCCTATCAATTTTGCAGACTTATCTGTTTGTGGAGGATCTTAATAGTTTCTCAAGAACAATAAGGAAAGATGGCCATCAGTGTCAAGTTTTTTTTATAATAAAATATAAATAAGTTAATTTATGATTTACTTCTATGCTTTTGTTACAAAAGAATAATGGTTTTTACTATGTATAAGTAGTAAATAATACTCCCTCTTTTTTTTTACTTGTTCCAATTTGACTTTTTGCAGTGTTTATATATTTCACTTCGACTCAATTCTTTTACTTCTTTTTCTTACAAACAAACGTTTTTATGTACGATGTTTTAGGATTGTTTGTAATGTATAATCTCAACATACCAACTTTTTATCAATTCTGCTAATTGAGAATAAAATTGTGCGTTTGCAAAGTGGAACACTAAAAAAATAAAATTTGGTTATAAGGCATTGTGATCTGCGTTCAAGGATTGATAATCCCCATTGCCGTATATTAAGTCTATATACAAGGCACGGATAGGTGCATACGGAGCTGCCACTTAATTACGTATGTAGTGTTGGAATGGTGAAGCATTAGACGTGGTTAAGGTGTATTTTTTTATGTTTTCTTATTATATCTCAATGATGTGCTGATGTATTTATATCTGTTTGAGGTGTCAGATACATAGATACGCCGTACATCTTGTTAGGAGACTCGGAGAGTTCTGTCTTATAAACCACTTTTATTTAGGTTTGCGTGTTCTTAAATAAAGTGAAATCCGAAGCTCTTCCCAAGATTATCGAGTCCTTTTCTCCGAGGATGTATATAACTTAATTTTGATCGTATGTTGTCTTGCTTTCTTAGTCTTGACACATTCATATTATTATTGACTTATGTTCCTTTATCTGGTAACAGAATCTGCCACATGATGCGTACAAGCTGCTTGCAGTTCCTTCTCCAATTGGCGGTGTTCTTGTAATATCCACTAATGCTATTTATTATCACAGCCAGGTATTAAGTCTTTTTAGAAGCATTTGTCTCAGTGCTGTTACATTGTATTTGTTTATGTTTCGTTTATTTGATATCGTCAATCTTTTCTCTAAGCACTCTGGTACTTTGTCAGCTACTTCAACTGATGTTTGCAGAACATGGTTTATTAACGTGTGTGAATATTCTTTTGTTTGGCAGTCGATGTCATGTGCTCTGGCTGTGAACACTTTTGCAGTTTCAGCTGATGGCAGGTAGTTTTTATTCTCCTCTAGATTTTTACCTTATATCCTTGCATAATGATCAATTATTTAATATGCAAACCCAAATACTCCGACAAGTACTGCTCTTAGCCTTTTGGCACTTGTAGTAAACACAAATAGGCTGTACATTGCCTTTCTTATATGTGCTTTAGTAGCATTCCTTCCTTTTTCCCATTATTATAATGATTTACTTCAGATATTCATAGTACCTATTTCCAGGGTTCGAATTTGTACCTCAGAGGGTAGCAATTACTAAGGTGTCTTTTATGATTCGAAACAAAGATGGGTACTGGAGTAATGCTGCATTGCTACCTGTTTCCCTTAGATCAAACATGACTTAAACACTAATGGCTGGAGAAAAGGAAGGTCATTCATGCCTAGTTATGTTTAAGGAGATTGAACGACCAATATACAGTACCTTTTAAATTCAATAGACGATAGAAATAGGCAAGGAGATAAAGAAATGGAAGTGTGGAGTTTTTAAGGCTGAGTAAATTATGTGTCTCTTTACCTTACTTTGGTGGGAGTTTTAATCACTCCGCTGCCTCTAGTGGCGTCTTACATGCATCAGTTGCGAAAAAATTCATTTTTCACCTGTATTATGGGGAATTCCTCTACATTGCTTCTCAGCTGAGTAGAAGGATGTAATGTCTTCCGTATTTGTTTCTCCAGCCTCCAGGTGGTGCAACATCCTCATTAAGAATTATCCCTGCTCCTATTACTTGGGCGGGATTTGTGGGGCACAGGTTACAAAATCTTCTATGTGACAGAACTTTGATGGCTAGACAATCACTCTTGTTATGGCTTTTCTCTATTTTCCAAAATTTGATCCATACCTTATATAACGAGTTAGAGTTGTTTCCTTTTCTTCTCCCACAAAATATATTATGGGAATATTATGTTTCTATCGAAAAATCAGTTTCTTATGATCAACTTGTAATCTCTGGCATCACTTCCTGATTCCTTGTGAGTTTGCTGTTTTTTTTTTTTTTTTCTTGGACAATATCATACTCCAAAGGGACCAGTTGATCTTAGCTCATAAGGTATAAACTCCACCTCCTGTGAAGCAAGTTCTGGGTATGATTTCAGGCAAAAGCATACATGCCCGTGGTAGAATGGGATTAGTGGGAGGGGGGAGGGTTGGGCACTCGGGCTCCAATTGCGCTGGGGACCACCCTGGCAGTAGGGCCCCTTCCCAGGCCTAGTTCATCACGACACCCATCCAAAAAAAAAAAAGATTCATATCCCGATTTATTACCTAAGATAAGATCCTTAATAAATTTTTGTACTTATCAGTTTCTTTGAATCCTTTATGGATGTGTTATATTTTATAGTTTGCTTATTGTTTATGCAATATTTCTTACTGATGTGAATTGCGCATTTCATTGGTGTATTTTTATGCAACTTTCTGGTCAGCCAAGAGATGCCAAGATCGAGTTTTACTGTGGAGCTTGATACTGCCCATGCAACATGGTTGGCCAATGATGTTGCCATGCTGTCAACTAAAACTGGTGAACTACTTTTGCTGACTCTTGTTTATGATGGAAGGTTGGTGGTCTAATCTCTTAAGTTATATTCTAAGTGTTCGCTAGTTACTTCTTTGCGAACTGCTGGAGACTCCGAGCCACAACAATAATGCCTGTATAATTATTAGTCATTTAATGGTATGCATACTTTATGACATTCTTCAGTTGCCTCTTTGTTTCACTTCTAGTAGCTGTGTTGGATATTCAAATGGGATTGCAGACTTGGACATTTTGATAAGTATAAAACCATGCAAACTTTATGACACACTCTGTATGTTCACAGCCGTGTCCAAGTATAATGCAGAATTGAATACTCCATAGTCATTGAATTTGTTCTATCTCTTTACTTATCCTCAGCTTTGCTTGGATGAGTTTGGTTCAATCTCTTGCTCCTAATGACGTTCTTGTGACATGGGAAAGGATGAAGAAAGGTGAGATCCTTGAAGTGTAGAGTGTGGTTCTGTTGGAATTTGGTGGTGAATGGGGGAAAAAAGCCAGGAATTAAGTGTTGAGACTTGAGCATTCAGTGGCGCTTGACTTTTCGTTTTTGTAGATAAACTCACATGAAAGCTTAAGGGCATGCTTCTGACTTTAGAGTTTTGCCCTCCTGTTATTGGTGGCGAAACTGGTTTTATTTATTTTGATTTTATTTCCTGATCACTGAAGACAGGCATCTAAAGAGACTTGTAGGAAATGGTGCAACTAGTAGTGCAATGGAAAAACAGATGTCGGTTTTACTAAAAGTTTTTTTGTTGCAATTGAAGACGGTAATTTAGGCTTGTTTCTTTAAGGTGTCATACATTTGCGACGGGGAAAACGGTAGTTTGTTGAAGCTATTCTTATCCATTTGAAGGATCATCGCAAATTCTGATGTTTGAATAAGATGTTGAGAATCTTGGGATTGGAATAACTGAGTTGACCTACTATGCTGAACTCCAAAGACTGCTGTAGGCAAAGTGTGACTGGCATGCACTTCTGTTCGATTTTTCTTTTTAAGGTTGGTACATCCAAGCCCATTATTAGGCTTCAATTAGATGAAGTATTGACGGGATGGATAGAGGGGTTGAAAGTTGTGGTGGGTGAGAATCAAACCCTTTAAAATATAAGGTTGAAAGAGGAAGTTCTGAATTGCTTGTATCCCCAGGGTTCTTATGGCATCATTGTCTTAGACCCAAATTTTCAGAGCTCCTACTCGTCAAATTTTGCCTTGGTAACTTGCAGATAATTTATACATTTTGCCTTGGAAACTAGCGCTAGGATCTTGTTTTTACACTTACTAGTAAAAACACCTATAGTTGCTAAACAGAAGAGCAATTTTTGCTGTCCACCTTACAGTCCTTTACTAACTAACAGCCCAATATTACATACAGCTACTCATGTATCAATGTATAGAACATGCATGAGAATCATGCTAAGAAGTTGTTGATGTTTGGACGGGAAAAAAGTACGGAAATCTCTTTTGGTTTGTGATTTTTTGTTAGGTAGTTTCTGTATACTATTCATGTTTGTTCCTTTTATGTAAAAAAAAAAAAATCAAACCTGTTCTTGATATGCAGGGTTGTGCAGAGGCTTGACCTTGTGAAGTCCAGAGCTTCTGTGCTTACATCGGTTAGTTACAGATATCAACATGGCTCTGATTCATTCCTTCATAGTTCATGTCATGAATCTTTACGTCAGGACATGGTTTTATTTCAGTTAAAGAATAACCGCCTCTTGATGTTTCATTGATTAGATTTGTCTATTTTACAGGATATAACAACTATTGGAAACTCTTTGTTCTTTCTGGGAAGCCGCTTGGGAGATAGCTTGCTTGTGCAATATACTTCTGGAAGTGCTCCTACAGCCTCTGTATCTTCTGTGAAGGAAGAGGTGCTTTATGGAATCTAAATTTCCGTTTTTAGTTTACACATGACTTTTGCTGCTTCTTGATCCCCTGAGTTTTTCTCTCTCTGTTTTGTTACTCCCATTTTTTGTTTTTGCTTGTATGCTTCTGTTCTTAGACCCTACCCTTTTCTAGCAGTTTTTCTAGTCAGGAAAAAAGCAACGTTGTACTTTTTGAATTGAGGTGGAATATTGCGCTCTAACACCCCCTTTTTGTTTTGTCGGGTCGATTTTTAGTTTTAAATTTTGAGATACTTGAGGATGTTTTGTCCTCTTCTAAATTGCGTGTACATGGTTTCTTTTTTTTTTGACAAATCCCCCGCAACAAATTTTTTGTTTGAACAGGTTGGGGATATTGAGGTTGATGCCCCGTCAACGAAACGGCTACGGCGCTCATCATCAGATGCTCTACAAGATATGGTTGGTGGTGAGGAACTTTCTTTATATGGCTCAACTCCTAACAAAGCAGACTCTACACAGGTCTGTCTTTGTATCTGAATCTTTTAATGCATTATGCATCACTGATATTCGAAAAGTTGTTCTGCATAATGCACATCCACTTCCTTTTTTTTTTAAATTTGTTTTTCCGAATTTCTTTAATTCAACTTTAAGGCATGGATCTGGATTATTCTTTTGTGGGGTTGGGTGGTGTTGGGAGGGGGGGGGGGAAGGGGTTGGATATCGCCAACGAACAATTTTAATTGATGTTATATCATTAGACTTATTCTATATTACTGTATAGTAAAATTCTTACTGAACAACGACATGCCTAAGCTGAATCTTCCTTTACCGGACAGAATACCCTGTTTGCTATAAAGAAAAGACTCAATTGATTTGGATCCACTGCATCTGCATTCCATAGTCTGTTTTTATCCTCCATTCAACCAGTGGAATATTGCTGCTTCATCTTTCTCTTGCTTGTCTTCTTTGTTTCTGCTTGAGATACTTAGAGCTGCTGAAAATATTACCTTACTCAAGTGCGGTGTTGCTAGGACTGTGATGCAAGGTCATGAAGACCTGTGCTATAAGGTGCAAAGCATAGTTATACAACACGACAAAGTAAGAATGCTTGTTTAACGTAAGAAAGAACCAAAAATGTTGCTGACAAATTATGGGGAAATATCTGGAATTTAGAGCTGTAGATCGTTTTTCTTTCTAAGCGTGTCTTCACTTGGTGTATACCTGAATTCTGTCAACAAGTCCTTGGGTCAGGCAATTTCGTGTGTCCCTCGATTTCACATTCTACCCACTGAATCTAGCTGGTCCCATGACCTAAAAGTTGGTCAAATCGACATTTGTGATTGCAGGGAAAATGAAGGGAGATAAATTGCCAATCTGCTCGAGGCAAGAAGCATATGGGGCCTTTTGGCATTGAGCTGAAGCTCTTTAGCTTTAGAATCGTGGCCCTTCAAAGCCATACTTTTGTCTAAGTGGATGCAAGCTATGATTCCTTTTATTTTTTTTTGTTTCCTTCCCTTGCAAGACCACATAACTATTGTGCCTAGGTTTATCTGTATGAGTGTAAGAACATGCCAAAGATGTGTTTAGGTCATAGTTCGAAAATACGATTTTGGCCACGGTCGCGGTAACGGTCACGGTCACGGTGATGCGGGAACAGGGATGATGCGGATGTCGTACCGCTAAATATCGGCTTAAACCATGAAATATCCTAAAATTCGCCTAAACTGCAGTTTTCTACACCTTTACGATGCGGGTAATATCGGTTCGGTAGATTTGAAAACCTTTACGGCATGGGCGATACAATACGATGCGGCCTTGTTTTGACACCATGGTGTAGGTAGATGGGCTTTGTTTCAAATGGCAAAGAACTCAGCTATCATTTATGCTTTAGTGCAGTTACTGTTTATTTTGTACTTTCCTGTACTTTAATATTATGGTCTTTAAGGTTCTAGCATCTAGATTGAAACGGAAGTTCAATTGACTATTAGACCCCAGTTGCTCCAGTGTAAATTGGCAGTAGGAAGAGAAAAGGAGGGGCAAATTAAAAATACTTCCTCCGTTCTATAATAATTGTAACATACCCCATTGGCACATTGTTTAAGAAACCCATGTGAAGAGGAGAGAGATAGAGATAAATAAGAAGTGGGGGCCATGTGAAGGAGAGAGATAGAGAGAAGATACTACCCAACGGAGGAAGTATAACACTAAGTAATACATTGGTTTGTAACAAGACTTACCTTGTGAAATCCAAATAATTAATTAGCTTTAAATAATGCATTGATTAATCAACTTGACATGACTTTTTTTTTGCAGAAATCTTTCTCATTTGCAGTAAGGGACTCATTGATAAATATTGGTCCTTTGAAGGATTTCTCATATGGTTTAAGGATCAATGCAAACCCCAATGCCACTGGAATTGCTAAACAGAGTAATTATGAATTGGTCAGTTCTGCTTTTCTTGACTAATTTGAAATAAGGGTTCTGAATTGAATCTTTCTTCATGTGGTTTGGATTTTTGATAGTGACAAACTGGCAACTAGGGAACTAAAAGATACCCCATGTTTTACAACTTCCTCTGGTGGAAAAGTTGGATATATCATCTTGTGCTAATCTTGATCAGATTTCACTTATTATCAGTTCTACATTTCACAATGTGTTTCTTGCAGGTTTGTTGTTCTGGACATGGGAAGAATGGAGCGCTTTCTGTTCTTCAGCGCTCAATTCGCCCAGAAATGATTACTGAGGTATGTTCTGGTAGATCACGGGTTATATGCAATTTTTTTTTTTTTTTTTTTTTTTTTTTGGTATTTTGCTCTCTTTTCCAGTGTGGAACTTTAGACTGTTGTGCTCTTCCCTCCATCCCTATTTTCATGATGAGTTATCACTGCTGAGATGGAAAAGTATGTTGTTTTATCTACTCCAGTCCTATTGTCTTAGCTTTATTCCTGTACTTCTGTTAACATGACTATTGTAAAGGATATCATCAATCATTGCTTTTTTAATGAGATCTGAAAACATATATAATCTGCTCTTTTTGGGATGTTCAGCTGGTATTGGTTTAGGAACAGCTTCATATATTGGTTGAAAAGGAAGAAAATGACTTTTCCTTTTGTAGAAGATAAATTCTGTTTTGTTTATGCTTGTCTGGCCATCCAGAATACCTTAATCACTGTGTTGGCCTTTTTTTTTAACTTTCTTCGTCTGTATGCACATAGACACCATCATAATTCTTCTTTAATCAACCTTTAAGGAACTCTTCAAATTCTCATCACTCACACGCCTCCATAGCTTCCCTTTTTCTTTTTTTTTTTTTTTTTGGGGGGGGGGGGGGATTGGGGTTGTTGGGGGGCCTTCTAGTCATTATCTAGTTTCACCACCGCTGTGGACTCTTTTTCAATCTGAAAGAGGCCTCTATTTGGCTCTTTATTTTTTTTGTTAGTTTCTTTAAATTTATGGATTATTAAATTTTTTACAGGTGTGAGTTATGACCAGTTGACCACAATGCCTGAATAATGAATATTTTCATTTAGCAGTTCTTTCTGCAATGTGATGTTGTGAGTAATTGGTGTCTTTTCCTCTCTTTGGATGATTGAAGGTCGAGTTGCCTGGAGTTAAAGGTATATGGACTGTCTATCACAAGAGTTCTCGCAATCATAATTCTGATGCATCCAAGATAGCTTCCGAGGAGGACGAATATCATGCATATTTGATCATAAGCTTAGAGGCACGAACAATGGTAAGGTGATTTCTACTCTTTCTGCTGACCACTCATCAACATTGCTGCAGTTGTATGAATCTGCTTCCTCTTGCTCTCTTTTGTCCATGAATATTTTGGCTTGTGAATTGAGAGCATAAGCTTCCTATTTTAGGTATATTATTTCAACCCTTTTGGAAAAATTGCATATAGCAAACGTTTGTGGAAATAATTGTCTTGCATCCGCTCCTTTGATTGGCCACAACATCATGCTTGCTGTAGTTCACATTAGCTACTGTTGTCGTGGGGTTCCTGTTCTTGTGGCTTAAACTTTATTCATGTTTCGAGATGCAGTTGCAAATTGCAATATTCTTTAGCTGATTTTGTGCTTCTGGAAATCTCTTTCAAATTTTGATTTCGGGTTTATGTCAACAGTTGAACAATCTGGCCATAGAGCAGCACTCCGAGTGAGTAGTGACTTTGGGCAGGGTTGCAGGGTCAAACAGGCATTATATCTTTTTACGGGGAGCTTAATGTCGACAGTTACCATCACATTTAATGTTTTATTTGACTATCCTTTGAACTATTTATCTTTCTAATTTTCTCTTTCCGTGCCTCCTGCTCATTTTAATAGTATAAACCGTATGACTAAAAATACAACAGTGTTGCTGGGAGGATTGACAAGTCATGTAGCATGAGTGCACGACTATCAGCTTGGTAGAGACTCTTGTCTGAAAAGAGAAATATTTGAATTTGTAGATTCCAATTCTGAAGTTGGCATTAACCTTCATCCCCGGCTGAGTGGTGTCAGCTTGTTACCGCGAAAGCTATGAACTTAAAATGGACAGCAAATTAAAGAAATGACCTGAAATATTTGTGTATTGACTCCTAATCGAAGTCTTCGGAATTCAAAAGTAAAAGAAATCGTTTTATCTACTAATAGTGGTAGAGACTCTTGTTTGAAAAGAGAAATATATTTGAATTTTTCGATTCCTATTCTGAAGTTGACAGTAATCTTCATGCCCGGCTGAGTGGTGTTGATTTTTAGGAGGTTTTTTGATGAAACATGAAACTGAAACATTTTGTACCTATTGAATTCAAATCTGAAATTTCTAGTTTCAGAAATGTACACATGGAGTGTCTCAAAACTTTTTTTCCCATATTACCGCATCGATATTCTTTTTCATTCTCTATTTCATCAACTAGTTTCCCATCTTTTTAGGTCCTTGAAACTGCTGATCTTCTCGGTGAAGTTACTGAAAGTGTTGACTATTATGTTCAAGGGAGTACAATTGCTGCAGGGAATTTATTTGGAAGGTGAGTATTTACAGTAATATGTCTTGAATTCTTTGATCATTGTCTAGGCTTATATAGGATGGCTTCCTCTTAAATTCATAAACATGTAAGTGAATATCTCCTATGCTGCTCAGACTCTCCATTTTACTTTTAGCTAAAGTAGGTAAGTAGCCGTGTCAGATCCTCGACTCAACATGGTTATGGACACTTAACACCTCATTTTGGAACAATTGTTTTTGATTTTTTTCCTCAAGAAATGTAGAGTCATAATCTGATTGGCTGACTCGAAGTAATAATACCCTTGCTAGTTAGTGCTTGTGACTCCACGATCGTGCTTATTCTGTTTTCCCTTGGGAGGATTTTACAGTTATGTTTAGAGGTGTAAGACCTTTTAATTTGCAATCATTATGAATGAGAATACTCTTTCGTAATGATTCAACTAGAAGAGTTAAATCAGCTTCTAGTAGCACGTCACATGCATATTGCTTACATGCGTTAGAGCTATCACATATTTAGTTCAGTGACAGGGGATAAGGATGCTCTCACTTTTGATAAAATCTCTTTTAAAGATTGTAGGATACCAAGTTTCTCTCTTATTTGAATTTTCTCTTTTATACGGGAGTTTCTTTGGGGGATGATTCTAGAAGTATGCTGTGGGATGGTTTCAGTGTTAGAAAGAATATATAGATTATAGAAGGCTACATGCCTAGATGGGTTGAAAGGCGGATTTTTTACTCATCCGAGAATCATATCATGCTTGTCAAGACTTGTCTCTCGAGAAAATCTACATGGATGTATTATGTGTTTTGGGAATAAGATTGGATGGCATCTATTATTAGGGTGCTCTGCAGTGTCATAAAATTCTTAAATGGACTGTTTGTTTAATTGGATAATATGGACTGATGTAGTTTCTTGTGCGTTGTATTATTCCTTTTGTATTTAGGCGTCGTGTTATCCAGATCTATGCTCGTGGTGCCCGAATCTTAGATGGGTCGTACATGACCCAGGAGCTAAATTTTGGACCTAATAGCACAGAATCAGGTTCTGGGACTGACAGCGTAACCGTTTCAGCAGTATCAATTGCTGATCCTTTTGTATTACTAAAGATGAGTGACGGTAGTATCCAGCTTCTTGTTGGAGGTATGATGGTGACATTGTTGTCTTGTATTCTGTTTTAATTATTTGATATGAATATCTCATTTGGCCTTGTTTTAATTTTGATATGCAGATTCTTCTAACTGCACTGTGTCCATTAATGTTCCTTCAGTATTTGAAGGTTCAAAGAAATCAATCTCTGCATGCACTCTGTATAATGATAGGGGTCCTGAGCCATGGCTCCGGAAGGCCAGTACAGATGCTTGGCTTTCAACTGGAGTTGGTGAGGCTATTGATGCTTCAGATGGGGTGCCACATGATGGAGATATCTATTGTATCACATGTTATGACAATGGCACCCTTGAAATATTTGATGTACCAAGTTTTAAATGTGTTTTCTCTGTGGAAAAATTCATCTCTGGAAAGGCCCATCTTATTGATTCACATGTGAAAGAATCACTACTAGAACTTCATGAGATCTCCGAGGATCCGGTTAGTCAGGGCAGAAAAGAGAATGTGCAGAACATTAAGGTTTCTGAGGTGGCAATGCATAGATGGGCAGGACAGCACAGCCGCCCTTTTCTATTTGGAATTCTGACAGATGGAACTATTCTTTGTTATCATGCATATGTATTTGAGGCTCAGGAAAATGCTAAAAATGAAGATTCCAAAGGAGGAAAAGATTCGAGTACTCTTGATAGTGTAAGTTCCTCTAGGCTGCGAAATTTGAGGTTTCTCCGCATGCCGTTGGATATGCACACACGGGAGGAAGTGCCCGCAGAAGGTGCCCTGCCACGTATTTCCATTTTCAAGAATGTTGGTAGTCATCAGGGATTTTTTATTTCTGGGATGAGACCAGCTTGGTTTATGGTTTTCAGGGAGCGCTTGCGTGTTCATCCACAGGTCAGACTATAATTTGCAGCATGGATACATAACCCATGCAGGAAACATGATATGTTGTCTTTGGTTGTTATATGTACTTTGCTACCATTCAAAAAAAATACTTCCTAGGTTTTCTTTTCTAAAGACTTTTGACAACCCTCGACTCTTCTGTCTAGTTTGTTGTCTTGTACATATTATACTTGCACATGCTGTTACTTGTACTTCTAGGTTTGGCAATGTAAACACAAGTCTTTCCTTTGGTTGCAGCTATGTGATGGACCCATTGCCGCTTTCACAGTTCTCCACAATGTCAATTGCAATCATGGATTTATATATGTGACCTCACAGGTTATATCCTCACCTGTGGCGCAATGGTTTGTAATTCTAGCTCGAGGCATTTGACTGATAAATTTTGCACTATGATGTGATAGGGGTTTCTTAAAATCTGTCAGCTGCCATCTGGACTGAGTTATGACAATCACTGGCCTGTGCAAAAGGTCGGGTTTCCCTTTTTATTTTCTTTAGAAATTGTTAACATTATGTTTATGAATGAATCATTTATTGTTGATGAGCTCACTCGAGGTGTTTTCTTCATTTATATTAGATGCCACTGAAGGGCACTCCACATCAAGTCACTTATTTTGCGGAGAAGAATTTATACCCACTTATCGTTTCGTTTCCTGTAAGTTCTTGCAACCGTGGTTCTTTCATGAGTACTGCATCTTGGCATTCTAATGGTTGAGGAGTTGATATCTTTAATTTTGCCATATTGCAACATGATAATTGATAAGTCAGTTTGTTTTCTTGCCTAATTTCTTCTTTTCCTGCATTTTGTGTTTGCTGCACTTTTTCTGCATTCATATAGGTGTATCTGTCAGATAGTCCCTTAAATTACACATGCCATGGATCCTCATTCCTCACCAGATGAATACATTGCTAATAGCTAACTGTAAGCTAGCTGAGTTTTTTTTATGGGTGAAACAGAAAGTGCTTCTTTGTTCATAATGTTTCTCCTCTTTTCAATTTCAGGATACATCAAAATCAATATCCACTTTTGTGCATTTAATTAATCATTCAACTAAGCCACTCTTAGTTTTTACTTTGCATAATTTTCAAGAAGAGGTAACTAGGCCGAATATTGTGAAATAGACAGTATACGTAAAATTAGTGAAGAGGGTGCAATGCTCTCCATCACAATCAAATATTTCAAATAGCCTGATTTTTTTTGGATGTGCAAATCTGGTAATATTTGAAATCACCTGCAGCCTGAGCCTACAAGAAAGCTAAATGTGCTGTCTAACATCTAGTCGCATGATGAGAAGGCTTTAAACTTCGTCTAGTAACAAGACTAAAATTGTCATAAAACATGGCACTACAGCATCTTCTTCTTGGACCCTCCAAATCTCGGAAAGCAAATTTGTGACCAATGCAAAACAGGGAATGGCTAAAGCCAAGAGTCTCCTTCTAAAACAAACACCTTATTCCAAAGATATTGTGTTATGTGTCAGTGATAAAGGCCCGAGATTATGACACATTATTGACACGACAAAGTAAATGAATATCTTTCAAGATAGCTGACTCCAGTGTTCAGTTTTGGGGCACTTAATTAATGTTAAAATAACCCATTTCAGGTTGTACACAAAAGCTCGCCTTAAGGGAAACATTCATGGGCTAGAAACTGGGAAGAGGGGGGGGGGGGGGGGGGGGGCGTTGTTGGTATGAACTTGCATAAAGAGATCATCAATTAATCAGACACCTGTACCTTTGATTTTTCCACCTCAGAAAATTAATGATAATTGCAGCACTAGAACCTCAAGCATCTAAATAAATCCTTTATCCCCTGTTTTGTGGGGAGGGGGGATATAAGTGGAGATCCTTATCATATTTGACGTGGAAAGCAGACACAAGTACATCAGAAAGTGTGGAAAAGGGGGACAGTTGTAGGAACATGCAGAAAAGGCTGATACCGTTTCCATGCATCCTCCCAGAATCTAATTTTGCTTTCCATCTTAAACTTGAACAATGACAAAAGGAAGAGGAGTAGAGGACACATGAGAGATAAAACATCTTTTTCTGCTGTTATTGGTTAAATTAATTTAGGAAGTCCTGGATGCTGATAGCATATCCATTTACCAATGGTCACACACTCACACTTGCCTATTTTGCATATGATTGTAAGCAGCTCAAGTATGTGGAAAAATGGATTTGAATTTTTAGCCACATATAATATAAGAAATTCGACTGAATAAACAATTTAATACTTGATGACTTTGTCAAAAACTGCTAACTGTTAAGCACCTTTTGGTTGTGTAAACATTCAATGAAGCAATTTGTCACAGGGAAGTTAGTTGCTGGAGCCGCGTACTTTGATAGTGCTTTTAGATCTGAATATTGAAATTACTGGCATTGTGTTGTTATACTGCCTGTTTGTTATTGTTTCCTTTATAATGTAATTTACCTTGATAGGTGCTGCTAAATATATCATGCAACTCATTCTTTTCTGTACGTGATGTCTTTTCTAACAGGTTATAAAGCCATTAAATCAGATTCTTTCTTCATTAGTTGATCAAGAAACTGGCCATCAGATTGATCATGACAATCTTAGTTCTGATGAGCTACAAAAGACTTACACGACAGATGCATTTGAAATTCGGATCTTGGAGCCAGAAAAATCTGGCGGAGTTTGGCAAACTAAAGCTACTATTCCTATGCAAAGTTCAGAAAATGCTCTCACTGTGCGAATGGTTACCCTCCTAGTAAGTGCGTCATACAGTTGGAAATGGACTAGTTTCCGTATGCTGTCTCTTGCCTGCAACTTTGATGATTGTTTCTGGTCAGCTATATCACTCTCGATTTTTCCACTATCATTGTCTTCTACAGAACACAACCACTAAGGAAAATGAAACCCTGTTAGCTATTGGGACAGCTTATGTGCAAGGGGAAGATGTGGCTGCAAGAGGACGGGTGCTCTTATATTCCCTGGGGAAATCAGACAATCCTCAAAATTTGGTATTTTGTTGAATCGTTAAATTTTTTAAAATTTTAGTTGTTAAATCTACTATATGTTGTTCTTGGGATTTTATAGTAAAGCATAGATTTTACAGAAAGCTGTGCAGGTGAGCACTTTTTTTATTTGTTCTTGGGTATTTCCTCAGGTTTCAGAAATATACTCCAAGGAATTGAAGGGTGCCATATCTGCATTAGCTTCACTTCAGGGTCATTTGCTAATAGCCGCTGGCCCCAAAATTATCTTGCACAAATGGACTGGTACAGAGTTGAATGGTGTGGCGTTTTTTGATCCACCTCTGCATGTTGTGAGCTTAAACATTGTATGTAATGCCTTCTGGCACTGGCTTCTACTCACCCTCCTTTTTTTTATCTTTACTTTGCATGACGGGGATGTTATATATTGAAAGGGCTGCTGTAAAAATGGTTCATCTAAATTGCAGCCAGTTACATCCGATGGTGTCTGCAATGTGCATACAACTTGTTTTGGATCTTATATGTTGTGGAATCGCAAGATTTTCAAGATATGTTGAGATAATGGAGCTTATTCTGTAATGAACCTTGAATACATATTAAAGTTCGCTAATTTATTTATCATGCTAATGTCTGAATAAGTTAGATGGCAATGGGTCCAATAGTTCGACAGAGAAAATATAATATCGAGCAAATAAGGAGTAAAATCTCGAAAATACAAGTCTAAAGAAGTTGAATGTCCTTTGTTTCTTAGGCTTTGGCTTTGGTATTAAATCTTACGACAACTTTCACGCTAGAAGAAACCCATATGAGTTGGGAGTTGGAGAAAGCGGAATCTGTTGAGTGTCCACGAGTTGACTTCTTGTTGGATTCCAGTTTGTAAGAATTTAGGAATCGTGGTGAGCTGCATTTTTGTTGTTGCTAATATATGAAAAATCTGGCTGAGGAGACATAGGAGGATTTTTTGGAACCAGGTGTCTTCTCTGGCATCCTTATAGAACTCAGTACTGTATTCAGCTTCTCACAGGGGCAGGGCACTAGCTACGGGCTTTCGGCTTTCCCCAGTTTGTGTTGTTATATGTGATACATAGTTGGAGTTCTTTTCTGTTTCTTTTTGATTGATTTTGGTGCTCCACTAGTCCCCTTCATAATTCTAATTTCTATGGAGTGGAACTTGTCTTATCAAAAAATATGAGTTATGAATATCAATGGATGGTCTGATGATTTTTTGGTTATCCATTGAGTGTAGTTTGCTGCTCTTTTACCTCATTATGATTATTGCAAATTTGCAATACTATGCTAATTTGCTTTTTAGAAACTATTAAGTATACATTTAGCTGCTTTTGATACCCTTTAAAGTACAAAAATGAGAAGTATATCAAGAATGCTCTTCTAGTTCTCACGACTCTAATGACTTTTGCAGGTTAAAAATTTTATTCTCCTTGGAGACATTCACAAGAGTATATATTTTCTTAGTTGGAAGGAACAAGGTTCTCAACTTAGCTTGTTAGCTAAGGATTTTGCATCACTTGATACTTTTTCAACTGAGTTTCTGATTGATGGGAGCACACTCAGCCTTGTAGTTGCAGATGAACAGAAGAATGTTCAGGTCAGCACTTCGACTGTTTTTAGTAAAACCTTTGTAGCAGCTGGAACAGAATTAGAATGGAAAATGTAGCAGTATCAGACTATAATTAGAAGGGCTATTAATGATTGGCTAACCTATAGATATATCTAGTGTTTATGAGTTAGTATTTTGTATAAGCTGGTGCAGATTTACTTAAGTTAAAAGGCTGGCACAAGATAAGATTGAAAGTGGCAATGATTATTTGCCTTTTATGTGGTTAATCACAAGCAACTAATCTATTTAGTAGTAGAACTTTGGTTTTTGACACCATCTTTGATCGAGGTAAAGCAATCGAATCCTACATGAGTGTTCTAGGGGAATTTTGTGCTTCATGATGATACTGGGGTTTTGATTTCCGTCAGGTGTATAAATCAGTCTTTAGTCGGCGTCTACAGCTTCCTGTGTTATTTCATAGATGAGCCTATGTAAAGCTTGGCCTCCTTTCTCATTACCTTGTTGGGTGCACTTCCCTTTGACCGGGGGAAGTTATGTCCATGTACCATGCATGCAGGCAGGCTCATTGATTTCTTACGAGGAGAAAGAGCATGTTGTTAATGTTGCAATTTAACTACATCAAGTACTGGAGTTGTGCTGCAAATGTGCTGTTTTTAATTCATTGGGGGTGGATAGGTGATCACACTTAAGTTAGATCAATAATATGTTTAATGCCTAGAATCTAATATTGAGGACAGTGATAAGAATCCCAAGTGATTAGAAACAGCTATATTGGTATTTTTTTTTTTTCCACGTATCATGTTGATGAGAAAACACCGATGTAATAAAATTTAGTATTAATCTTAGGCATCTGTGCTAGTTGTGACTAGAGAGGACTGACAAATAATAGTTTCTTTTACAATCTATGTATAGGTGAAATTCTAATCTGGGGATGGTGGTGTATCTGGCTTACTGCTTAATGATTTGCTTTCAAAAGCCTATATAGAGTATCACACGGATTATCATGCTTGTTAGTTTATTTTAAGCCAAGGCCTTTATTCATCCATTCTGAAATAGTCTTGTTAATAACTTGTTCTAAAACAGTAGTCATTGTTGAACTCATTTGAATGAACCACCTCTTGTATATGGGTGTAGCACAATATGTATACTGATGACAGGTAATGAAAAAGAATTGGGTACATTAAGATTTGGGTTTCATGTAAAGATTGCTGTAGCGCATGATAGCAACTTAACTAGAATTTATTTGGCAGTCAGCTAGAATAATTTTCAAGTAGCATGTTTTCCACTATAATTCAAAGCGACTGTAGGTAGTAACGTAACCAAGCCTACTGGTTGAAGTGGACATAATATTCCAGTAGCATGTTTTCCAGTCTGTTGTTTGATGATGCTTTGTGCTGGAGTGATCAACTACACACTCTCTGTGCTGAAATAATTGTTTACATGAAAATTTTCTACTTGATTAGAGGGATTGCTTGTCCCACACACGCACTCTCTGAGTCTGCTGGAGCAATTGCTTATATCAGAACTTTTTGGTTGATTAAAGGATTGCTTCACATTTTCTTCAAGGCTATGGTTTTTTTACCAGCTTCCTTTCCTTCTTATCCATCGCCCAACCCATAATGTTCCAAATTTGCTATGGTTTTTTTTTTACCAGCTTCCTTTTCTTTGAAGATTTCTTCCATCTACTTAAGGCATTTTTTTCCAACAGATTTTCTACTATGCACCAAAGGTTTCTGAGAGTTGGAAAGGACAGAAGCTTCTTTCAAGAGCTGAGTTTCATATTGGTGCCCATGTGACGAAGTTCCTGCGATTGCAAATGCTTCCCGCTTCATCTGATAGACCCAATGCTACTCCAGGCCCCGATAAAACTAATAGATACGCTTTGTTATTTGGTACTCTTGATGGAAGCGTGGGCTGTATCGCACCTCTTGATGAGCTATCATTTCGGAGGCTGCAATCGTTGCAGAGAAAGCTTGTTGATGCTGTTCCTCATGTTGCTGGGCTAAATCCTAAGTCTTTTCGCCAGTTCCAATCAATTGGTAGGGCACATCGCCCTGGGCCTGACAACATTGTTGACTGTGAGCTGCTCTGCCAGTGAGTATCAGTTTCTTCTTTTCCTTTCCCCTTGCAACATGTCACATGTTTTTACTAATACCTTAATTTGGCTGCTGCTACTTTGCAGCGTAATTTTCAAAGGTAAGATGTTTGTAATAATCATGTTTCTCTTCTGCAGTTATGAAATGTTACCACTGGAAGAACAACTAGACATTGCCCACCAGATTGGGACCACTAGATCCCAAATATTTTCCAATCTGAATGACCTTTCTTTAGGGACAAGCTTTCTGTAAAAGCATGGTATTGTAGCTTACTGAGAGAATGCTGCCAACAATTAGAGGAGCTGACTCTGGCTATATCTGCTAGAGGGTACTGTAAATTCTTTCTGCCCCCCTCCCCCTTTTTGTCTGTATTGTACTTTCTTCAATTTCCAATTATAACTGAGTTACAATAGTTAGTTTCGCTGTAAATTGCTGTTATCGTCTGTTTGTATTGTACATGTTCGTCTGGTTTAATGAAATATGATTAAGGTTTGTAAAACTTTTGTTGTTTAATTATCTCGCCGGACTTATCGAGCAACTGTTCGTTGATCTCTTGGCAAAAAGTTTGATAAATTTACTTTTAGTTATACATCCTTCACTGAGATGGGGGAATTTACCCATCTTCTTTTGTAGGGAGTAGTATTTTCTGTTTTATGCGCTACTCTCTTTAGACAATAATGTGAATGATATGAGATGATCAGATTCCCTACTGAAAATAGGGTACCATTCGTTGTAATTTATAGGTGCTCCCTACTTATCAACTCTGTTTTTGAGGTGGTGCGAATGTTTTCAAATTTTAATGCATTGCTAGTTAAAGTGTAAAACAAATTAAACAAGTAAATAGTGCATTTGGACGTAAACGAACAATCTATAGCACAAATGCACAATGCTGTTCAGATACTATGAACTGGAGGAAGTAAAATTTTTGTAGCATGACCAACGTAACGCCTCCTTTTCTTAAATAGTCTTCCCCCTCAATACTTTTGGAATTCTTCTGTTCTCCCAATAATATGAAATTATTTACAACACAAAAATGCTTATCATGCCTTTTCTATTATTGTTTATACAGTCATGTCTCGTACTTACTTTGTTTTGTTTTGCAACACTTACGAACTATTTTACAAACAATAGGTCTGGGTGAGGACCCTGTGTGAGGGCAGTCGAGAGAAATTCTTCTTACCAATTTTTTTTTTTTAAATTCTCATAATAATCTTTTACATATAAAAAGTGATTTATGTATTCTTGTGAAATAACTTTAATCTCTCAGAAGTCAGAATAAGCTAGTGTAGTTCTCCTGTGAATATTTTTGTACTTGAAAAAACCACTGTTCTTTATTTTCATGGAAACAAGTTACAGGGTATTTATTACCCCAGGGTAATCTAGAAACTGGGCCAGTGAGACAGTGAAAGCCCTTATTGTCTCGTTATTGGCTTTGAATTCTATACATTATCTTGTTGGATTTATCTTTTTGAAGCATTATATAGGTGCTTGAAGCTGGAACATTATGATAGCTTTAGATTTTCAATTTTTGCTCACAATTTGCTTTGGGTAGGACCAAATTTACGGCGTTAGTCAAAGAATTTAGACACAGAAATGATGGTTGTTAATTGCACAGGAAAACTTTTGTGTGATTTAAATGGCTGGTTGCTATTATCATTTGTGTCGTTAAGCAATGATTTAGGGTCACTTATATGAATTAGATTCCCCCTTTGTGCACTACAAACAGGTATTGAACTATGCTCCAGTCAAGTATTGATATTCCCACTGGCTCTACTAATCTTCTTAAACAGTTTCATCTCTTCTTAAAATATCTTGTTGAACCTCATATTCCAGATTATGAATCATTTTTTCAAGGTAAGAATAGTAGCCAACCATTGAGATGCAAGTTTGGCTACCTTTTCGCGTTTCTCAATTTTACCTACAAGTAATTATGAGTCGATGTTTATTTCAACTTGATTTTGCTCGACCGAATTTAGGTAATTTTCTTTGAATTGTTATATAAAATTATTTGAACTTGTTGGTCTTTATTTGATTATCTGAACCTAGTTTTAGTTATAAAACATAATGAAGCATATGGATACAAATTAGCAGCTTCATTATCTAATTTCATGCATTAAATTTAGACCTCCTAACTTTATTCTCAAAAGATTGCTCTAATCTTCATTTTGGTTTGTCTATTGGAGATTACTCCAGTTGCTTTTATTATCCTATATACAAAAGAGCTACCAGCTCCAACTCTTGAAAAAGTAAATGAAAAAAGTGGTCCAAACAATAGAGAATACAAAAAATATAAGAAATATTCCCTACTTCTAAATATATGTATCATTTGCATAGCAAATACTATAGTCTTATCTTATATTCTCTCTCAAAATGTATACAAAAAATATAGTCAATATAGTATTATTTGATTTGTCTTAATGCATAACTTTATAATATCAACTCTTGTAATTTTTACTTATACATAATGAAAAATATTAAGAAACAAAGTATTATATTGGATAACGTATATGAATTAGGAAGAGTTAGGGATGGCAACGAGTCGGACTTGGACCAGATTATGCATAGAAGTCGGATTTTAAATTTGAGTTCGACTCCTACTCCGACACACGACTCTGATTTCAGACTTAAAATCCTAATATCCAACTCCTATCCGGCTTAAACTCTTAACATCCGACTCTGACTCGATCTGATTTTTTTCCGCCTCATGTTTTTAAAAGATTTTTTTATAATACAAATAATCTAATTATTACTGTTTTTTTTAATAATCATATGGAAATCATGTATTGTACATATAATCTAAACATTACTATTATTTTATTTAACAATCATTTCTTCAAGGAAAAAATCTTAAATAATACAATTGCCTTTAAGTCAGAGTCAAAATATACATACATATTACATAATACATTAATATAAATAACAAAAGGATTAATTGTCTTAAAGTCGAAGTTAGATTCAGATGTCCGATTTTTTATGGGATCCGTAGAGGTAGGCATGGGCTGGGCCGGCACGATTTGGGCCCGACCCGATCCGAGCCCGCTCGAGGCCCGGTACGGCCCGTTGTCAGCTACCTGGGCCTAGGCCGGGCCTTGGACAACTTTTTAAAATTTCAAGCCCGGTCCAACACTCACCCAAGCCCGCGGGCCGAGCCCGTGAACAGGCCCGACCCGGACCGGCCCATGCCCATCTCTAGGGATCCGACTCCGACCTCCTCATTTTAATCGAAGTCGAATTCAAATTATTATTTTTGCTGTAGCCAACTCGAATTTTTTTCCTTCGTATCGAAGCGAATTAGAATCAAATCCGGATTGAATTGATAACCCTACCGAAAACCATGCTTAGATGTATTTTTAGAAATAGAAGAGGTACAAAATAAGAAATCTTATACACGTGTGCATGATGTAATGATTAGAACGAGTGTACATTAAGAATGATGCTGGCAAATGTGATCATTACCCTCATCTAAAGCATGGCCAACTTAAGCAAGGTTGGAGGGAAACTTTTTTTTTTTTTTTTTGTTTTTTTTAAAAGGAAGGGAACTCTAGAACAACAATAAATAAATTTGGATCAAAATCAAACAAATTTCCCTGAAATTAGTATTGCCAATATATTTGCCTTAACAATATAACAGAGATAAGAAAAGGAAGCAAGAGATAAACATAATTAAGAAAGAGTGCCGTTGTTTGTTGGGACCATTAATCATAAAAAATTTCCATAAAATACCTTCCAAGTTCCAATTCCATATCTTCTATTTTATTCCATTAACAAATTATCTTACGAAAAACACGCTTTTGTATCCTCTTAATTTGAAAAGGCAAAACATTTGATGCTTCTAAATTTTAATAGTAAGTGGGAACATCTCTTACCACACATGCATATTTAGCCCCACATAGAAGACTGGACATGACTTATTCATAAGAAGCACGGGATTATGTTTTAATTACTCTCTTGAGTCTTGACTCTTGAGTATATATATTTATCTTACAAAGAGATCAAACATGTTAAAGCTTGTTGATTGTTGTTGAAACACTAGATAATTTTTACAACTAATACATCTACATCAATTGGGATATGTTAACTCATTAATAGGGAGTTTTGATTGATCTTTAAGATTAGCAAAATAATGTACACCTACATTTGTTTGTTATATATATATATATATATATATATATATATATATATTATATATATATATATATATATATATATATATATATATATATATATATATTAGGTAGTAGTTTGCGTGATTGTATTATATATATATATATATATATATATATATATATATATATATATATATATATATATTATATATATATATATATATATATATATATATTAGGTAGTAGTTTGTGTGATTGTATTTTTATGATGGTACTTTGAATTGGTGGTATTAGAGTAGTTTGTGCTTAAAGGAATAAGAGTCACATATATTATCAAAGATTTTGTTGATTCTAGAATCAACAAATTTCATAGACTAACAGACTAGGGCCTAAAACGGTATGTTTCCTATTTTAATGTTACGTTGTTGGCAATAATCCAATAACGCACACTAGCGTGCCATGTACTGACCAAATTTTAACGTAATGTATAATAAGTCGTACTAGCATATTTTACCTGGTATATGGTTTTGTTAGTGTAATCAAAGCACCAGGTTTCCCCTCCATTTTTTTTTTAAAAAATGAAAGAATCATAACCAAATTGATGTTTGCACAATTGATATTTACACCTAGTTGAAAGCCAATGGAAAAAAAACTACCATGCGTTAGATCATGACTGAATACCTTTAAGCTAGAAATTGGTCCAGAACTGATGTAATGCTAACCGCCGCTCGATTATCGTCGTACATTAAGGATTTCAGGCCCATAGGCAATGTGTCTTAGGCTAAACCGGTGTGGCGGATGCATCATGAGAGTCATCGAAATACACTTTCTACCGAGCTACTAGGTGAATCCTTTTCGACGAATCAAATACATGACCGAGAATTGTGACTTTGCTTCCATGACCCAATAAGGTTCATCACTATGTCACTTCAATTCTTCCCTCCCTCTAATCCCTAAGATAACCTATATAAGGCTCATAAAGGCTCGTACGGAACCTAAATACATTCAAAGCAAATTATGAAGTCCTTTTTCACAAGAGAAAGGCTAAGTATGAGAACATAATCTTACTAAGTAAGGCAAGACACGTACACATAGGACCAAGTTATGATTGTTAATAATTGGCTACAACAAGTTGTGAATAAAAATTTAGAAGGCATTTCGAGGTAATGTAGAGAGTTTCAAGGATTCGAGAGCCCAAGGCATCAAAGATCCATGGAAAGGTCCTAAATAAAAAACATGAACGGACCCAAAAAAGTCAAAAAAGCGCTCTTGAAAAATCTCAGGTTGCGGACAACAAACCTCATGGGATATATTCTTGGGCCATAGGATTCCATTTGAAAGCATTCAAACCTTTAACAAACTTTCATGACATTCGAAGCCATCTCGGGGAGGATCTCAAATGATGCAAAATAGTCTATGGAAGGCATTTTGAGGTTAAATAAAGGGTCTAAAACACTTGGAATTAATCCCAAAGCATCTTTAGACCCTAAAAGTATCTCTGATACAAAAATATACAAGTCCAAAAAAGTCCAAGGATGGCCCAAAAATAGCCAAAAATCAAGGCTGGCACACGTTTTGGGACATTCTAGGGGACATGGTGATGGAATGTATAAGATATATATCGGGACCTTATAAGGCCATTTTTAATCACTCCAAAATTGTAGAACGACATATGATGGCTTTTAGAGCCTTATTAGTGTTAAACTAATAGATTGGTGCAAAATAAGTCATGCAAGGCATTTGAGGCAATATACAGGGTCCAAAGCACTAAAGATTCATCCCACAACATTCAGAGATCCTTAGAAAGGTCCTGGATAGAAAACATGGTAGGGCAATAAATATTTAATACAACCCTAAAATAACAAAACTGAAGGCTATATTACATGCTTTTGAAAATTCCCGAAGCCTAGATAACATACCCTCTGGGATACATCATGGTGCCATAGGATAACCATTTAAAATCCACCCAAGACATATGATGGTCTTCAGAGTCATTTCAAGGAGAAACTCGAAATAAAGACGCAAAACAAGCCGTATAAGGCATTTTGAGGCGATGTATTGGGTTTAATTCACCTGAAATTTCCAAAGCATAACGAGACCCTCATATCAATTGAAAAAGTCGAGCCTAGAATAAGTTGAGAACGGCCCCAAACTTATTAAAATTGAAGGCGAACTACACATTTTTCAGATATTCTCACCCCCAAGAGATGAACCCCATGGATAAAACCTAGGGCAGTAGGAGGCCATTTTTTGGCACTCCTAAACATTAGAATGAACATATGATGGCTTTAGGAGTCATTTCTAGGTTGAGCTACAAAGTTGCAAAACAAATCATGGAAGACATTTTGAGCCAATGTAAAGGGTCCAAAAAACCCGAGAGTCATCCTAAAGTATATTGTGGACCTTGGAGAGGTCACAGATAAACAACATTACCGGGCCTAAAAAGTTGGAAACAACATAAATACATCCAAAATTGAAGGTTAGAATATATGATTTATCGACTCTAACGGGGTCGGGTCAAGAACTCTATGAGATGTATCACGAGGTCATCGAAGGACATTGAAAAGCACTCATATATATGTCTTAGAAAGGGCATATAACCTTTAACTATCTCTTCATGGGGTTGTATTGAAAGGTATAAAACAAGCCATGGAGCACATTTGAGTTAATGTAGAGAGTCCCAAAAACCTAAGAGTCACCACAAAGCTACATGAGACACTCTGAAAAGTTGCATAATGATAACATTGTTAGGGTTAGAAATGGCCATAAATGGTCCCAAAATAGCAAATTTGATGAATTTGATACATGCTTTCGGACATTCTCGAGACCTAAATGATGAATCCCATCGAATGCATCCTAAGGTTATGGGAGCGCATTTGAAAACATTCTTGTGCCCTAGAACATATACATGGTGGCCTTTAGAGCCATTTCAAGGTGAAATTGGGATGACGAAAAACACATCATGCAAGGCATTTTAAGGCAATGCAAAGACTTTCAATCACCAAGCGTCATTCCACAGTATCTTTAAACTCTCACAAAGCTCTTCGACGAATAAAAATGGGTCAGTTCCGCATAATTCCTATATTCATCACTGTTGAAAGCTGTAATGCACAGTTCTAAAACTTTTCCAAGGCCCGATAAAAATAACTCAAATAATGCATCCAAGTGTCATAATACATCATTTATGAATGTATTCCACGCTTATAGGTAGCATATGGGAGCATTTGGCAAGGATAATATTTAGTGACAAGTCAAACCCCCTACACTTTACCCATTGGTAAGTTGCATAATCGACATAAGTGAAGGGGATGAGTTGCTACATGATACATTTGCGTATTTAGTAAAATGTTGTTTTAAAAATTTCCAAAACAAATCAAGTTTGTATGAATTTATGGCATCAAGATTCAGGAGGATTGAAAGCAAAATTAATTTTTGAACAAAGAGAGTGACACTAGTAGATGCATTAATCTTTGCCAATTGCAACTTGCAAGCGTATAGCAAAGTTATGCAATATTACAAGTCAATGTCGAAAATTGCTAGCGAATGCAGGTCACATGCACATAAATGCACATATATTAATTCCTAAGTTTCTTTCAGATTTTAGAATTGTGAATTTGTGATAATGGCTGAAAGCTCAACTTTTATCTTGAAATCAAACCTAAGGAAAGTGGTGGTGGACAGAAATACCGCTGCTACATTTTCGGGTCAAACATTATTGCCTTATTTTCTGTAGTACCACTAGTTGCCTCATCTTTGTGTTCTGAGGTCAAAAGCAATAAAGCATAATATTGGGGCTAGTCATGTAGTCCTATCTATACATTTACGAAAAGTAGGAATTTTATTATTTTGGTGCATAAATTAGAGAATTAGAGTAGGAGAATTATATGATAAAAATATATTATGGACAAAAGATTGATGCAAAATTTCTTCTTGCTCAACTCTAAAATTATCAGAATGTTTTAGCAATAAACAAAGCTTGATGATAAAATACCTTTATTAGTGGGATTTAGATGGGTATAAAAAAATATGGTTATAGAGAAAATTGTTCTGATAGTTCAATATAAGGGAATGGGGGAGAAAGATGGTGTCCTCCTTCAAAAGTACTGAATTACCCTTAATGATCTAATTCAATGAATAAATTACAAAAGAAAACAATTAATAATTCTTTCTCATTTGAACTTGTTATTCTAAACAAGTTTAAAATTGTATATGCATCAAATACTTCAATGAAAAAATTAAATGGAAATAATTTTTTGACCTTTATTTAATAAGAGAAGATGGTATGCATGATATCCACGTGAAAAGTATGAAACACTCATTACATTTGATTCTTTTTTAGTCAAACTAACTCATAATGTCACTTCTTTTTGTTCAAAATTCATTCATAAAAATTTAATATTAAAAATCACTCGCAACCTTTTTTAGTTTTTTTACATTAGCGGACCAATATATCTGAATTTTCTAACTATCAATCTTTAACGATAAAAAAAATATCAATCTTTCACATTTTAAGTGTAATCATAACTATAGTACGGATGAATTATATAATAGAATAAAAAGTTTTTGAAATTAACGCACGCATTGCGAGCATATGAGGCTAGTAGAGTAACATATACTTGGCCATCAAAAAACGAAAAGTAACA
Source organism: Beta vulgaris subsp. vulgaris (assembly GCF_026745355.1). Classification (NCBI taxonomy): domain Eukaryota; kingdom Viridiplantae; phylum Streptophyta; class Magnoliopsida; order Caryophyllales; family Amaranthaceae; genus Beta; species Beta vulgaris. The sequence goes on from NC_079204.1 coordinate 10,980,123, forward strand.
TATACTTTCTCTGTTTTTTATGACTTACAACATTGGAGTGTCTGTGTGACACAATAATTTAGAAGAGGAGAGAGATAAAAAAAAAAGGGATATAATGTGCTATTAGAGAGAAAGAAATAATATATTACCAATAACGTCAATTGTTTTTACGTAATATACAACTTTCAAAAATGAGAAACGTTGCAAGTAGAAAAATGGAGGAAATATTATTATTAAAAGGAAAAATTAACAAAGACAATCCCAACTATGACCCCCTTGACAAAAACAGTCCTAATTTTAATTTAATGTTGAGCAAGCCCAACTTTGAGGAGGAAGGGTAGGTGTTTCACACGCATGGTCCAAGTACATATGTGATGACCTGCTCAACCTGTAAAAAAATAACAATTAGCCCCTTATTTTCCCTTTTAACCTTTTTTTACAAGTCTCTTCTTCCTCCTCTCCCTCCTAACTAGGGGTGTTAACGAGCCGAGCCGAGACCGAACAGGGCCAGGCTCGGCTCGGCTCTAGAATGTGAGGGTCCAAGCTCGGCTCAAGCTCAAAGCTCGTCGATGAGCTCGAAAATCCGGGCTCGGCTCGAGCTCGAGAAAAGAAAAATTTGGCTCGGCTCGAAAGAATATGCGAACTATTCGGCTCGAAAAAGCTCGAGAATGTTTCTACTACATTTCAGCACACTTGCTTCCAATATCGAACTCATTCCCACCCAACTCCAGCAAAACCACTTAAACTCAAAAAATGTATAGACAATTCGAATTCAGATTAAATAGAAAAACTTCAGATTCAGATTAAATAGAAAAACTTCAGATTCAGATTAAATAGAAAAACTTCGAATTCATCATACTATGGCACATAGAAACTTCGAATTCAGATTAAATCGAAAAAAAAAACTAAAAATAACGAAAACAAGTGGAACATTACCTGTCATCATACTCGCCGCCAAAGAAGATGTTGCTCGCCGCCGCAGACTGCTTCTCGCCACCAAGAAAACCAACGCACGCTGGTCGCTGTGTAAGGTTCGCCGTCGAAGGTCTGGTACTCGAGATTGGGATGTAGGATTCTTCGAAAACCCTTGAAGAAGAACGGCAGAAATTGGGGATGTTGGGTTTAACTTTCCAGTCATTCTTTTTGGTCTTTGTTTCAATTGTTTGTTTTGTTTTAAATTTTAATTGGGCTGAGAAAAAAGCCCTTAGTTTGTATTTTTTAATTGGGCTAAAACTTTTAAATTCGTATATATTTTTAAAGTGGACTTGAAATTGAAATTCAAGTTGGGTTAAAAATTAATGTATAAAAATTTAACTTTAAAATTTTTCGAACATGTTTGCGAGCTTTCGAGCCGAACTCTACTAGGCTCAGGCTTGGCTCGTTAAGGTCACGAGTCGATCTCGAACTTGAGCCGAGTCCTCTGGAGCCTAGCTTTGACCGAGCCGAGCTCGAACAGTTTGCGAGCCACCCTGGCTCATTAACACCCCTACTCCCAACTATGCCCCCCTTAACAAAAACAATCTTAAGTTTAATTTAATATTAAGCAGTCCCAACTTTGAGGGGGAGGGATGTTTCACACACATGGTTCAAGATGATAGGTTACCTGTTGAACCTGTAAAAAATAACAATTAACCCCCCTTATTTTCCCTTTTAACCTTTTTTTTACAGGTTTCTTCTTCCTCCTATTTCAATCTTTGTTTCTCCTCCCTCCTGCATCCCTTGCTACCAACTCCTCTTCCTCTTGCCAATCCTCCTCTTTCCCTTCCCCGCCACCATCAAAACCTTTTTCTCTTCACACTCATGTCTCTCAATTAGCACTCGTTCTCTCTCATCTCTTATCCATAACCATGGTAGCAACAACAAAACCACCAACACCACCCAGGGCGGACCTATATTAAGGGTATTAGGTGGCACGGGCCCCACCAAAAAATCAGTTTCTTTTTATATTTTTTAACATCAGGCAGATTTTTACAATAGATAAAACTAATACCCCCGCACTAAATTCATATAATCCAACTTGCTCTATTGGTCAAGTATCTCACACCTTCTTGCCTCCAGGTTAACGCGGGTTCCATCCCCGAGTACAATTTCAACTATTATTAATTATTATTTTTTTCTTTTTTCGTCCTTCTTTGTTCTTTGCTTTGAAGCGGCCTTGTTTCTTGTTTTTTATTTCTCTTTTTACTTCTCTTATCTTTTCTCTTCTACCATTTTTTCTTTTTCTAATTTCAACCATTTTTTTTGTGATGTAATGATTAATTACCTTCTTTTTTTTTAATAAATTCAACAACTTCACTTCTTACACTATTGCTTTTTTAAGTATGGCCCAGATTTACTACAAATACTTAAGCATAATTTTACTCGATGTGTAAAATTTTGGATTTGTTGTTATTTACATTTACTAAATTTATATCAATCAACTTATTAAAAGCATTAGGCATAGATAACTGAAGATATTAAAGGTAAAAATCAATCTGTTGAATTTACTAAAAATGGAGATAGCACTAAATATCGATAAAATGAAGGTATATCTAATAAATAACTCAAATAATATAAAGTATAGTTTCTTATCTTTAGAACTGAATTTCTGATTTGTGTATTGTGATCGTTGTCTATTTGCTTGGTTTAGTTAGGACCTCCCAAATTCAAAACCCTAGATCCACCCCTGACACCACCACCATCAAGCCCCGTTCCTTGAGCCTATAAATCTCTTCTTTCTCAACCCATGGCCTGCTTCTATTCCGCCCATGTCCATCACTCCTCCTCCTTTAATTGGGCTTTCACGATCTGTTTCAGGTGGGTGGCCCACCATCTGAAATCGCAGTCCCTTGACAGTTAGACCACCACTTTACTGCTATTCAATTTGCAGCTTTTAGCATTGTGCCTACTTTAGAGTTTGATTCCGACAAGTGGATGGAGAGTTTGACTCCGACAAATGGATGAAGAGTATCTTGTACTATAAATATGTGATTAATTAATGAAAAAAGGTGTGATCAATGATAACATTGATATTGTCAGAGACAAACTTATGAACTTCTTCTATTTAAATTTTCTCCTCGTTATAGTAAAAACTATCCATTTTTTAAAAGGACATGAACTATGTTGTTGAATGCTATAAATATATATGCAAGGTGCAATATGAGAAACCTTGAGCTCCAATAAAATCAAACACCAAATTCTGAATTATGTGGGCTCAATTATAGTTCTATAGATATATAGTTGGTATAGTATTTAGTAATACCACATAATTCTAGGCCAGCAATAGACAACTTTAATTGGGAATTTTCCTTCACCATACATTACCAATAATATACAAGCATCAATCGTATTCAAATTCACCCAACACAACACTATCATCTTTTTGACTTAATTTTGGCACTTATCTTTTGGATTTCTCTCTCCTGACTGTTCGTAGATGATTAATGGAATTGGTGCGGTGGCAACTGCCAATTGTTCATAAATTTTTCTAAGAAGTTATGATGAATCTATGTTGAGTTTAAGAACTTATATATATTATGTGGCAATTTAGCAAGCTAAGGTAGTCAATGGTTTTGTCCGTCTATTCATAAAGCACGAGTATGTATGATTATTGGCTACCTATATACATGCAATCTAGCTAATTTTAATAAGTCAAATCAGATTTGTTCAAAAAATAAATAAAAGTCAAATGAGATGATGTTTACACTCATGCTAGGGCACTTTATTGATTTGACTTCATTATTCTATATGCTTTGCACTGTTAATCACTTTATACTTCTAATTGACAGCATATTGAAGATATTAAAAAAAAAAAAAATAGCTATTAGGTATAAGTGAAATAGTTCAAAATATGGAGAAATTAACATGGCTGTTCAAGATATACTTTAGTCATGGATGCACTCAGGATAAATAATTATAAAAGTTAATTAATACTTTATGTATTTTTTTTAATTTGCTTGTTTTGACTGTAAGTCTGCACGCATTTGTTAATGAATTTTTTAAACCTTAAATATCTTTCATTACATATTAATAAAAATTATAATCATTGAATACTAATAAAATCTCACATGATCATTTTTTTCATATATGTTGAGACAAATCAAATAAGATCATATATGACCATAATTTTTTTTTCTTATTGTAGGAATCTATAAGTACTATAAAGCGAAATTTCATGAATCTAATTCATAAGCACTTAAATCAAGATCACATGCATATACAATTAAGGATCACATACAAGTTTAGAAATAACCTTTGTAGCGTGATTTCCACAAAGCTTGAATAACCCGGATTGAGAATCTCAGATGTGATTCCTCTACTTAGTCCACCAACCCGAATCAACACTCCACCAATGCTAGTTGGAAAGGAAGAAAACTTCTTTCTTGTTTTTGGAGTTTTTACGTGACTTTGAAAGAGAGAGAATAGGAGAGAGAAAATAATAATAGAATAAACTGATGATTTTCTTTTCTGCCTAACCCAAATATATAAAAGTATTTAGGTCAGAATTCTCTCCTTTTCCCCTCTCTTGGTCGGCCACCCTAGGGCCGGGCCCTCTTGGGCTCTAGGTTTCTTTTGTTGATCCAAGTTTAATGTGTGACCTTGTAGGATCCGTTACATTGGGTTTCGGGTTTATTTATTTACTAATCCGAAGTTCTATAGCTTTCTCTAGCAAGACGTATAGACGACCCAATATAACGAACTTATTATCTCTATAATATGATCCATTATACATTAGTAATTGCATTTAAGTCGAGGACATAAATCCTTCACTTATATATTGAAAATAATTTAGAATATTCTCTCTAACTGTGAATAGTGTCGAGACTCCAAGTGAGCAAACTAAAAAACTACAGATGAGAAATTATTAAGTCACATATAGTGTATGTGCGTGCATTTGACACTTAAAACTCTCACATAAAAGAGAGAAGTGTTTCAATTATTATCGATGGTTTTTTTTTTCCTCAAATAGGACACAAGTAATGTCAGACATGACTTGTGATCTTTTGCAAATTAAAGTTAATCATTAAGCAATCTATCAATTGATTAAGGTCTATGCAATGGGCCTATTTGTGGGTTAATGAGCACTTATTGTTAAGTTAATTAAATTAAATGCAATATTGGCCTCAACACCTTAAACTATAGCGTGGGTGCACCAAACAACTCCAACTACGACTTATAGCCATAACATCCCAAAGTATGGATGGGTACAGTTCGTACCATAAATGAGGTTGGTGCCCAGAATTCTCACCAGATCGTCTCCCCTTTCTTAATTTCTTATTTTTTTAAACCTAATTTTTTTTACTTAAACTAAAAAAGGTGTGTGCCTTCATTTTCTCATTCCTTAACTAAACAAAAGACTTCCATCTCAAGTTTCCTTTTACTTCCCCAAATTCACTCTTTATTCCCAAATGAACCTTAAATTATGAAACAGTGAAATCTACATAATAACAATGAGCCCAGCTTCACTTCAAGTTTCAAGAAAAAATCAAATATCTGTTTAGATAATGGCAGGGTTAACTGTTGACATCGACTGCCTGCAATTGTTCAAGCTACTTGGAAGTTCAACCACAATAAAGGAAGTTCAACCACAATAAAGGAAAACGCTTCTACGGCCGTGTTATAACGGATGTGTTGTAGTTTGATTAATGCGGAACAGAAAATCAATGAAATAATGAAGGTGAGAAAATAATAAAGATGAACAAACAAAGAACACAAGGATTTATGTGGTTCAGTCAAATTTTACCTACATCCACAGGTGGGGGATTAGAGCTTCTTCACTATAATGGAGAAAATCAGAGAGAATAATACAAGAGTCCTAAATCTAGAGGCTAAAAGTGTTTCATAAGTTGTGTTAATAATAATGAACACTAAGAGCCCTTTTATAATCATAAGGAACCCGTACAAACCCTAAAAGATAACTTAAAACGAAAAATATATCGAAAAACGCGTTCAGCGTTCAAAACTGCGCACCGCCCGACCGGTCGGGCGAAATCCGCCCGGTCGGGCCCGGGACAAAACAGCTTCGTCAGTTTTTCGTAAAACAGTCATAACTTTCTCGTTTCTCATCGAAATTGGGCATATGACCTATCGTTGGAAAGCTCTTTGAACAAGCTATCACCTCCAATTTGAATCACATCAAAATCATTTATAGATTGAGAGATATGTGCATTCAAAGTTAGCCTTATGCCATTCACAAGATTTCAAGTCATATTTAACAGGCCGCCCAATATCTAGCACTCAACTTAAAGCCGATGAGAACTTTGATTATCGACTTCAATTATGGTATGGACTGCACCCAGGTCCATACTTTGGGGTGGTCTAGATATAAGTCGTAGTTGGGAATATTCAGTGCACCCGCAATATAATTTAGGGTGTTGAGTCCAATTTTACCTAAATTATAAACTACTATATTATAGTTACATTATTAAATTATGAGTGAACAATTAGGATGATGCTAAGGGACTGTGTTCTTCCTCTTACATTTGATGCATGCTTCAAATAATTCAAGATCGAGGATCTTTACTTGTAAATAATAGTAATTTTTACAGTTTTATTACCAATTTATTGTGTCTAGAGCTACGTCGAAATGGTTTGCTTTTTCGTGTACAAACCCAATTCGTGCTCTCAAAAGTTCTCGATGTCAGGGGAGTCACAACTTATACATTGCAAGCGTAAATTAAATTGTAGAGCGAATGTGAAATATGTTCCACGTTTATTATAGTTGTCATTGAAATTTCTGAAATATCTTCTTGTAGTTCTTAAGGAAATCTCAAAACAGTTACTCGAGATTTTAAATATATGTGATTCTGAACATCATGTTATTTTAAACCTATCCACATCTATGAGATATGTTATAATTAGATCGTTTCCTTTTCCTAGTCAAACTTTTACACTTACGATTGAAAGATCCCCGCATGTATGAGATAAGTTCCAAGTTTCCAACTATAATCTTTTATCCTTGCACTTAGTGGCGGACCTATTAAGGATCCTAGCCTCCCGGGTCGCACGAGCCTTACAAAAAAAAAAAAAGATTCTTTTTTTAATTCTTAACGTCAAGCAGATATTTACAATAGATAAAAACTAATACTCCCGTACTAAAATCATATAATCCAACTTGTTCTAGTGGTCAACTATCTCACATCTTCTTGCAGGCAGGTTGACGCGGGATTGATTCATGAGTACAATTTTAGCTATTATTAATTTTTTTTCTTTTTTCTTTTTCTTTATTCTTTGCTTTGAAGCCTTGTTTCTTGTTTCTTAGTTCTCTTATTACTTCCTTTTCTTATCTTTCCTCTTCTACCATTTTTTCTTTTTCTAATTTTAACGAATTTTCGTTGTGATGTAACGATTTATCTCCTTCTTTTTTCAAATAAATTAAACAACCTTCGTACACTATTGCTTTCTTAAGCACGGCCAAATTTATTACAAATACTTAGAAATAATATTACTATGTAAAATTTTGGATTTGTTGTTATTTACATTTACTAAATTTATATTAATCAACTTCTTTAGAAATTTAGGAACAAATAACTAAAGATATTAAAGGTAAGAGTCAATCTGTTGGATTTTTTAAAAATGGAGATAGTATTGAAATATCGATATAATGAAGGTATATCTAATAAATAACTCAAATAATATATATTAGTTTCTTATCTTTGAAACTGAATTTCTCATTTGTGTATTGTGATCATTGTCTATTTGCTTAATTTTGTTAGGATTCCCAAATTCAATGTTGGGCATATTGTCAATATGGGGCTCAAGATGCATGGTGTATGCGTGTGGAGATGAGGTTGCGTAGAAGGAAAAGGCGTTGAATTGCTGTACAAGGGCTTCGTCCGATTGGGCCCGAGACAAGGTGTGCAACAATGTGATTTCGTGATGCACCCGATGACATCGGGCTTGTTCGCCCGAGCAGGCAAAGGAACGAATTACAACACGAGCGTTCCTTGCCCGATTGGGCCCGCATCCGTTTTGGTTTGGCAATTAGTCGCCCGATCGGGTTTCTTCGACGCGAAAACGTGTTTTTTTCGAGTGGGTATAAATAGACTTACCCTAATACGTTTATAATTGTAGTTTACATTATTATTCTCATATTCAAGAGAGAGAAAGCTAGAGAGAGAGTTCTTGGAGTGTTTTTGTAATCTTTCTTGAACATTCATCGATTCCTAATGCAGATTTGTGGTTTTTCTCCCAATTCTTGGGTTTCCACGTACAAATCCTTTTGTGTATTTTATTGCTTTATTTTGTTGTTCTATTATTGTCTGCTATTACTTGCTAAATTGATTGTTAATAGAACTTACATTCAAAACCCTAAATCCACCTTCGCTTGCACTATATTTTTTATATTAGTATGTATACTGAAAAGTTACTCTAATATACCATGATTCATGCAAATTACATCAGAATACTTAGAATACTAAATGAAGTCAACGAATTTTCATATGGTTTATTTCAACCAAACAAGATGCTGAATCTTTTTTGATTTGATAATAATGTGGATCACCGAAATCAAAGGAGTAGAATTGTTTCTATTTAATCAATTCTAAGATTGTTTTATATATATTGTGACATGAATCAAGCATTAGTTCCATGCATTTGGATATAAAAGACAAAATTGTATTGACCGTCTTTATCTATTAACCTTTTATTATATAATGACATTATCTAATCAGATTTACTACAGTCAGAGCAAGACATTTTTCAACATATTTATAAGAAACGAATCTAGTGTGATACAATGTTAACCAATGTCCAGATGACAAATGTACAAATATGCATATTGTGTTTAGTACAAAGAATTGAAAATTTGGATGGCTTCTTTTTCCAACAATTATCGTATGAGATCTCGTCGAACTATATGCATTGTCGACGAAGTATATATTATCAAGAACAAGATGCATATGGATTGCTAAAACAACCTTTTTCACCTCATTACACCCATTTGCAAATCCCGTTGTCTCCGCCTTAAGAATTTCCTTGATAAAAACAGCTTATAGTAATACCAATGTAATTCATTCAATGGGATTATAGACTATTGATAGTACATAGCAACTGTACCATTTTAGAGTACTCATACTGAATTTTTGGAGCCAGACATGGTCACGTGCATTATACATATGATAATAGCTTGGTGTGGTTGGTAGGAGATTCACCTTATAATCTTAGCGTTATAAGGTTGAATCCTTCCAACTGCAGTATTACTTAGGGTAGGGATTCCCCTTCCTTCCCTCCTTATTATCAGTCTATCAAGTGTCTGGCCTGCAAATACTAGACTAAGAATACCACGTGAGTTGAGATGTAGACATAGTCTTTCTCCTTACTATTAAAAAAGTATGATAATACTTATACTGTATTTTGAGGCAACGTGGACATCACATGTACGATGATGCATCTCATGGTAGAAAATGTCATTCTCAAGTGTTCGTGGAAATACATATATTGGTTCACCGACATTACATTTAAAATGTTCTAATTATGTTATTCTTTTATTAAAAAAATTATAAACATTTAATAATTAATTGTATGACCATTTTATTTTCGGGCTAATCTAGCCTAATCTATAAAAATATATTAAAAGGTGTGCTTGCATTATCAAAGTTTACGCGACACGTGGAACCCTCCCTCAGGATTTTCTGAAAAACATGTTGGTGTCTTGAATCAAACCCCTGACCTCTTAATAAAAATTGAAATACATTTACCATTTCATCTAATATGTTTCATCAATTTTCATGTCCACAAAACCCCTTATATGTCTTAATAATGGTCGTCATCTCCTTCCTCTAGTCATGAAGTTGGAATATTATTTTCATTATTGCATTTGACATATATCTACTATCCCAAAAGTAAAATTAACGCTAAACTTCGATCGTGATTAGCTGTTTTATATCGCAACTTACAAAATACATGCATGGTATTACAAACAAAACAAAGCTAGTAGCACACAATACAATTTACATATATAAACAATAGAAACAAAAGTTCAACTATGCAAAAATTAAAACAGGAACACCCGGAGCAACCCCCGAGCCACACACTAGTAATATATTAAAAACGTTCTTAAGCAAGTCTACACGCCAGACACTCTCCCTTAAGTTGTTTCATTTTATTTCATCATTATACACATTGAAAAAACCATGCTCCATATAAGATTCAACTATGTATATGATCCCAAGTTAATATACTAAAGTTCTAACCAATAAGCTATGCAACATTAGATGATATTTTTAACATGAAAATGTTAATGACCCAGGATATCTTCCGGGACTAAAAACTAGTTGTACAATTAAAAATAGTTGTTCAGGACCAAGGATGTCCTGACTAGTGGTTAAGATTGACGTGTACGTTGTGAATGATAGGTCACAAGTTCGAATTCCTCTCCCCTTCTTTATACTTTATACTGTCTTCGTGGCTCATATGAATAAAAAAAGAATTGTTTAGGTAATAATCACATATTTTTGAAAAGTTATGGATTAAATGAATTCTCAACACGGAATTATTAGGAGAAGATTAATTAAATCCGGATCTGAGTATTTAACTTGGCTCGAATGTTGCAATATCTTTGTAAAGTTGATGATTTAGGCTTTTTGAGGTTCTCATATTCATATATTAGAGCCAATAAAATTGATATATTCATATATATCGGAACATTTAAATAATCAGTTAGCTAGAGTCCATCCAGTGTGGTGGTGTAGGACCAGGACTTAGGCTAGCTTGAGCTAATGGCTATCAAAAATAAAAGGCCGGGCCGGGGGTTATTAGTTTGAGCTAAACTTGTTAAGTCTTGCAAGTATTTCCGAAAAGCAAGCACTTAGCTTGGTCAAACGAGACAGGGCAATTGCTTTTAGATGCATGAACAACCGAAATGTAAAAGTTCAAGAGCAATGAAATTGGTTTAATAGTATAAGCTAATTTTACTCCATTGAACTATGAGGATTGATTTGAGGGGGTGCAAATTAAAGGGGGTATACTAATACTAATAATAATAAATAGATATGAGAATTGAAGCACAAACAAGCACCCAAGCCAAGATGAGCATTAGCATGGATGTCATTCCTTCATCCGACAAGTGGACAAACCCACTGCTTTACTGCCTTTCCATTCGTAGGCAAAAGGTAAATATATATCACTACTTCACTAGTATGGAATATGGATCCTCTCTTTTTCAAGTTTTTTTTTTTTTTTTGGGTATATTAAATTAATATTGTTTCTAACAGCTGTTAAGTATATTATTTTTTTAATTTTTTTTTTGGTAAAAGCATTATTTTTTAGATGTTAGTGAAGCAACAATTCTTATAACTCCCAAGTTTGACTAGTGTAAGTGTAATTATATTTCTGATTATAATATGCAATCTTCATTATTATTGTTTAGTTTTATATCTAGAAATTGAATTTTGACAGATAATGTTTGAATAACTTTTAGTTTTATGTATATAATAATTTGAGAGAAGAAGTGACATAAAAATAATGTTTTAATGTATTACTAACTAATACTCTATCCGTTTCATTTTAATCTACACACTTACACTTTTCACGCATGCCAATGCAAAACTTTGATGACACATATCTTTAGTTTTGTATTTGTAAAAATTATAAAAAGTATATATTAATAAATCACATGTTATGATGAATCTAACAAGATCCCACATGACTATATTTTCATCCGCGTATAAATCACAAATGATGGTCAAAGTGAAATTTGTGAATAGTGTAAAATGTCAAAGTATGTAGATTAAATTGAAACGGAGGGAGTAAGGCTATGTTCAGTTCATCTTATTTTTGCTTATTTCAGATTTAATCAGATCAGATCAGATCAGATCAGAAAAAATAAGTTCAGATCAGATCAGATCAGATCAGATCAGATCAGATCAGATCAGTTCAAATCATGCTTATATTTAAAAATCATTATATCTTTCATTACATATTAGTAAAAATTATAATAATTGAATATTAATAAAGTACTCATTGAGGAATCAAACAAGACCCCACATGACTATATTTTTCTTATATATTGAGAAAAATCTAAAAGATAAGATCTTGTAATCAGATCAGTTCAGATCAGATCAGAAAAAATAAGTTCAGATCAGATCAGATAAGTTCAGATCAGAAAATTTCAGTTGAACTAAACATAGCCTAAGAGGGTTGACAACCCTTGAGGTCACTCAATCACTCTCCTTTAACATATACTTTTTTTTTATTAGGAAAGATAATAGATCCGAAGACCAATCCCTGTTAGGCTACTAGCGTACCGGACACACCAGCTCAGAGGCTGGAGATAAGGTTAAACAACCCAAAAGTAAACAAATTGTTGGGATGAGGATTCGAACCCTAGGCAAATTCCTTTGAATTCGAGTTGGTATTCCACTGAACTACCACCTCTCCTTCAAACACATACTTTATATAGCCTAATAATATTTAATACTATATTTTGGACGAAAACATTGGAATTAATATGACTGTAAAGAGTAGCACATAATTCATCAGCTTCTAAATATATAGTATTTTTTGTGAGATGAGACTCTACAAATTCACGTACACATTAAGGGGCCATGCATAGAGTGAAATTATTTATAATGATTTAATGGGTTAATACTAAGTCAAATTAGAGAATGATTATATTGGACTAAGTTTAACTATTGTAATTTTATTTGAGTAAGTTAGCTTCTTTTTAGATTTTTATTCTTAAATAACAATAATAAAATGTTATTTTTATGATAGGCTCTCTTATATTCAACCTAAAGATGTTAAATTGAAAGATTATTACAACTTTTAAAATTAAATGTGACCAATTATTTTAAATTGGAAGTACTAGAGGTAGATTTTCTTCCTGTTAGGCCGGTTTCTTTTTTGAGATATTCTCTTGTCATTGCCTCTGAATCTACAAATTGCATTAATTTTACTTGCATGTTTGACGATGCACAATTAATTTTAACTATTAATATTTCTAATTATTAATCTGTAAAAACTATAAACATTAATTTTTTTGAAAATATATATTGAGTCAAATTTAATATAAACATTTTATTCCACTAACTTTCTTTATTTTTTGAAAAACCAAAATCAATAACCTTAATTTGCCGCCAAAAATTTTTAATGGATTTTCGTTACTTAACTAAACACGAAAAATAGGAAATAATAAATCATGCGATAATTAAAAAATCCAGAATACTCATATTGACTCACATTAACCTAACAAATAGAACTTTTAAGCAGACTCTTATGTCGCATAAGAAGGATTAATAATCTAGCGAGTAATTAGTAGGTTAAGATTTGTTTTTCAATGTTAAGTATCTATTAATTAATTATGTATCTTTGCACATGCGTGGGGGATATGATACTGATTACCAGATTATTCCAAAACAAAAGAGCTCACCCCCTTTAATGATTACTTAGCTCACTAATTAGTAATTATTTACTTATTCACATATGCAAATGGGTAGTTAGATTACTTGATTGTTTGACCACACTCAAACAAAGAGAGAAAGCAAGAGAGAGAAAACCATGCATGATACCAATCAAATGGATGAACATGGGAGTAGCGCATGAGGAGACATATCATAGACATAAGAATTTTGGACCACTCTTGTAAAAATTAAATTTGAATATTCTATAAAAATATAAGCATGCTTTGTGTCGAATTTTATGAGATTATCATAGCATTTCATAAAGTTTGCAGCCTACCCAGGAGCATAAGTTATCATTTATATCATGCAATTCAATGACAAACAATAATATTATTACAACTTCCCGTAGTTTCCAGTTAGATTTGTTCATGCGGTTTCAACTTCCTTTTTTCCAGCAAAAGTTGGTTAAATCTTTACAAGTCATTGGACCTGTTGTTAAAATGGCAACCTCTAGCTAGTTGTTGAAGGTACTTAGGTACATCTTTGTCTTCTTCATGTGGTGGTTATACCAAAAATAGATATATACTCAATTTATAATGTCTAATAAGTATAAAAAAACTAATATGAACCCGGTGCACACTAATTAGTGTGCACCCGATTCATATCACGTGAGTTTATGATAGTGTATATTGATATGATATAGTGTATGTTAAAATGATATAGTGTATGTTAAAATGATATTGTATATGTTACAGTGATATAGTGTATGTTACAATGATATAGTGTATGTTAAAATGATATAGTGTGTGCTAAATTGATATAGTGTGTGTTACAATGATATAGTGTATGTTAAAGTGATATAGTGTATGTTAAAGTGATTTAGTGTGTGTTAAAATAATATAGTGTATGTTACAATGATATAGTGTATGTTAAAGTGATATAGTGTCACGTGCCTGGGCCTGGTCCACACTATTTTTAGTGTGAACCGGGTCCACGCAAGTCGGATTGTAATAAGTATAGTAAAATTGTAATTTTTGGATTACCATATCAATTTCCAACAAATTTCAAATATATATGTTGGTCGAAATTTGTGCTGAGTTGCAACAAATGCTAAAACTTCGTTTACAATCACTTGAATTGAATTCAGTTCTACTTCAAATTAAAATTACAAAAAATCGACAGACCCCTTGCAGAAGGTTGCATCAGACAGCGAGGTAAAAGACGATGGTGTTCAGAAGTGTTAGATTTACTCAACGATTGTGGTTTTGTCATAATAGAATTGTATTTATTTTATTTTGATATGTTTTTGTTTAGTTTCTACTTTTAGTGTAGATGTCATATGACTTTAAATTAATGAATTAATATTTTTAAAAAAGATGATAAATCAATATTGAAAATCACTTTCCTGCTTATAAAAGATATTGATAACTACTATAATAATAGACGCAACCATATTAGCTAGCCAGCTATAAAAAATATTATAAATAAGACATATCTAGTGTTTCTTTTTTTGTACGATTTGAGTACCTGAATTGGATTTTGATATACGTTACACTAATTTAAGTACCTGGCATAATAACATTAGATAAATAGGTGCTCCCTCCACCTAAGATTTTTTGTTCTTTGTTTTCTTAATCTTTAATACAATATTACAATGGTGTATAACGATCGATGATTTCCCATGAAAATATATTTCACGAATTCATGTAAATAGAACATTCTTATTAGAATATGACATGGGTGAATTAAGTTTGCATGGTACAATGAGTAAATGCAACTTATGCACATGATGTCTAGCTTTTCAATCAATTTTTCATCACCAATTTGACATTTTATAAATACTTCAACATGTCTTGCTGAATAATTGATCTTTTATGTTTGACCATTTATCATTGACTGTTGAGATTACACTCCATCAGAAGGTAGACAAGCATTATATTACAAGTTTCTATTCACTCAATTCCTCCTTACCTGCACTTGATTGATATATTTTTCTTATGATTTACTACTCCTATTATTTATTGCTTTGAAGAATTAATAAATAGAGATTCCCACTTATTTCAGTAACCAAATATGACAAATTTCTCAAATACTTATTCACCAAAATCCAAATTTATATAGATTAAGAAATCAATGTTTATTACTTAATTAAAAAAATATATAATAATCTAATTTTAATCTATGTACATACATTATTTCACTAATTATAGGCAGATAGAGTAACATATTAATACAGTACTTATTCACCTCAAAGTCAAAACATTTTAATTAATAGATATCTACCTAAGTTAAACTTTTTTTTAAAAAAAAAAATTAAGAGATTCTATAATAAGTGATGACCTATCTCATACCCAAATAATGTCAACCATTACCTTACAAGAGTTAGAGTCTTAGAAACATATACCTACTAGCTACTTGATAAATTATGTTTGGCTTTGCCCTTTTGGCTTATACAACTCCTTATTGGATCTTGGTTTATGTGCTCAACCAATGAAATAAATGTTAGAAGTCATGTTTTTAACTATAAAAAATATTAAATGAAGTAACTTTGTGTTATTGATTTTTAACAATTTTGTTCAAACCAGTTTTTTGTGTTTGCATCCACTTCACCCTTCGGGTTACATCCGGATCGAGGCCAAGTTCGGGATGGTTAGGTTACATTCCTCTCCTAAAGGTGTTGCGGAGATTCGAACATGCATGGGTTCATCCTACCAAAGCCAGTCCCCAACACCACTGGGCCAACACTTACTTGGTACAATTTTGTTCAAATCAGTTAACGCCTAATACCTAACAGCGAATTAAAACAATTAGTACAAACAACTAATACATACTATATGTCAATTAAGACCTCGATATCAATTACCTAATTCATACAAAATATCTAATTGCGATTTCAGTGTTATCTACTTAGTGCTTTTAGCACCCAAATGAACACTTATTAGTTAGCCTCAACAAATAAGATTGTGGGCTTGTGGCCAATGTTATGTTTATCAAGCAAATGGAAAGCCAAAGACATGATTAACTAAACACCACGCTCTTCTTAAAGGCTTAAAGTTAAATTAATTAATTAATCTTAGAACAACCTTAAATAAATAAAATTCTTTTAGAAAGCCAAAGAAAAAAAAAAAATGAGCAACTTTAAATTATAGCCCCACAAAAGGACAAAGTTATCCTCCCATCCATTTGCAGCATAGTTCACGCCCTCTCCTCACTTAGTGCATGTGGGTTCAACACTTCATTCCAACACCCTCAAATTTCCCTCTTCTCTATGTAATGTAATGTAATGTAAGTATGTATGTATTTTTGTGTACCACTTTCATCCATTTGATTTACTACTACTATTTTTAGTGCTCTATCTCTCTCTCTCTTACTACATCCCACGAGCTTCCACCTGCTATTCTCTCTCTTATTCCAGCTTCTTCTATAAGCCCATAACTCACCAACTCATTTCTTCAATCATACCCTTTTTTCATTACTTCATTTTCTTACATACCTCTTTAACTCTCTTTTTATTCTCTCTCTATTATCTCAATAATATTATGGCTAGAGAAACAATAACTTGGTTAAGCAGACTGAAAACACAAATCTCACACAAGCTCATACATCCAACTACTACAAAGATAGCTAGATCAAAATCTAGGAATGTTGGTGTGCTAGCTTTCGAGATCGCCGGTCTCCTCTCTAAGCTTCTTGCTCTCCACCACTCTCTTTCTGATAAGAACATTGTTCGTCTTAAGAACGAGGCTATCGCCTTAGAAGGTGTACGAAAGATCGTTTCGAACGACGAGTCTTTCCTTCTAGGACTCGCCTGTTCAGAGATAGTACAAAACCTTCATATCATATCTAAGACTGTAGCACGGCTTAGTAGCCGTGCTACAGACCCTACACTTCAGTCCTTTTATGAGATTTTGGAGGATTTTGCCAGTACAGGGCGGGACCAACATAGTTGGGCCGCCCTGTGTGGGAAGGACCTGGAGGGATTGGTCCGTAGAGTTGACCGATACATCGCAGCTACTGCTGCGTTGTATCGAGAGATGGAGGAGCTTAATTCACTCCAACATAGTCTAAAGAAAACACCACAAGAGGGTGCGTTAGAGGTACAACAAAAAGTGGTGTGGCAAAAGCAGGAAGTAAAGTACGTTAAAGAAAAATCACTTTGGAACCGAAGTTATGATTCGGTCATCCTTCTACTAGCTCGCTTAATCTTCACAGTTCTTGTTAGAATCAAGTTTGTGTTCGGGATCGGACAAAGCTACTACTCTCATCCAAGCACGCTTCCTAGAAGTCTTTCCGCATCCGCTACTGTCTTTCCCTCTTCAGATCTGAGCAACCACCTCAATTATGTGTCCGGGCCCTTAACATCCACCCCACTCCGCCCCAACAAGAGGGTAACTGGGATTACAGCAGGATTTGGAACCAGAACTGGGTTCTTTGAGTCTAGAATCAAGAACCTAAAGCCGCCCCCAACAACGTTGGGGGCGGCTGCCCTGGCATTGCACTATGCCAATTTGATCATTGTCTTAGAGAAAATGATCAAATCACCACATTTGGTGGGGCTAGATGCGAGGGAGGATGTTTATGCTATGCTACCAAATAGCATAAGATCCTCCCTCCGTGCTAGGCTAAAAGGGGTCGGTTTTACAGCAACCGACCCCATTTTAGCCACAGAATGGAGGGACGCCCTTGGGCGAATCCTCGCATGGTTAGGTCCATTAGCTCATAACATGATCAAATGGCAAAGTGAAAGAAGCTTCGAACAGCAAAATTTGATGCCGAAATCAACCAATGTTTTGTTGTTGCAAACATTACATTTTGCCAACAAAGACAAAACTGAAGCTGCTATTACAGAATTGTTAGTTGGGTTAAATTATATATGGAGGTTCGAGCGAGAAATGAATGCTAAAGCTTTGCTTGAATGCTCTAACTTCTTCTTCAATAACAAGAATACTTCTCCTATCAATTTACAATAATCTTGTATTTTCAAGTTCCCTTAAATTTTTTAGGGGGTTGCTTTGATTGATTTTAGTTCGGATTTTTATTAAGGGGTTAAAATTAGAATTCAACTCATGATAAATATGGGTGAAATGAATTTTGAGATCGATCTCATTTATGATGAGATTAAAGGGTCTAATTAAGGTATATTTGACCCTCAATTTGTATAGTTTGTAGTGCTGTAGTACAAAGATTGTTGTTGTACATGGGATATTATGATGGTTGAGTGAAATTTAAGTAGAGAAAAAACTTACTTTAATAACAAGCTCATGAACTTGTGCTACTTTTAACTATATGATTTTTTGCAACTCAATAATTATATGATTTCTTACCCATGTGGAATTGTTCTTCCTTGCTACTATATAATTATATTCACAAGTCATTCTTTTGGCAGAAGAATTATCATAGATTTTATACTACTGCATTCATATACACCATTATTAGTTATTGTAATTATATCTCCAGCTGCAATAACGTAACTTGCAATTTAGCAATTAGGTATCAGATCAAGTCATATGGTTCTATATATTTATTTTTTTCTGACTTGACCCTGATCCAATTGCTTATGCCGTCTCATTAACTAATAAATTAAAATTAGCTTCATTAATATCATTTAAAATCATCCAAAATATCAAGGTTTATGATCAGCTATACATTAAACACTAATGACATCCTCTTGTATATATATGTAGAGAATGAATTAAGATTTTTATCCAACAATTATGAGATGTCAGCAATTTAATTCTCTCATGACTTTTAAAATAAGGAAACTAGTATTTGGCCCCGGCGTTGCTCCGAGTTGGTACTTTCGAACTTGATATGTATTTTTTTTCATTCCCATTAATACATACTACCTTTGTTTTTATTTAGTTGCAACATTCATCTTTTTGCACAAACTTTAAGAAATGAGAAAAGAGAGTATAATTGACTCACTTGTCCCTGCTACTAGTACTGTAATTAAATGGGGAGAGAGAGATTTAAGGGTAATATAGTCAAATTATCCCAAAAGCTTTCCTAAAAAGGAAAATGTTGCAACTAATAAAAAACACCTAAAAGTAGAAAATTGTTGCAACTAAATAAAAAACAGAGGTATTATTAAGGAAAACTCAACATGTAAAAGGTACAAATATAATAATGTGGACATTTAAAGCATGATTAAAAGTTGTTTGAGATGATAATTGTGTCATATATAATAGCAAGAGGTCACGTGTTAAAATCTTGTTGCAAGTTAATTTTACTTTTGTTACTTGATATGACTTATGTATACATTGGATAATTTTAGTGGAGTAGTAGATGTGTCACGTGACGTGTATACATTGTCACGTGACGTGTATACATTGTCACGTACGCCTTTTAATATATTTTGTATAGATTTTTTTGGAATATTAGATTTTTTTTAAAAAATCCGAGAAGATAGAAGATATGAAGTGGTGCCATATAGGATAAACAATTATGATTGCACTAAAATTTTCATACTAAGTTGCAAACGCAACAATTTGATCATAAAGTAGAAGACTAATAAACAAGAGTTATAAATGGGTGTTAGATCCACATCAAGTTAATTACTAAATTACCCATCTCATGTGTTTACAGCAAGTGAGCAAAATCTGTTTAGCCTCACTCTTTGATTATAGTTTGGTGGGTTGGGTTTTTTTATTAGCTTGATATCTTGAGTAGCAGAATAGAGACACTTTTTGTGTAAAATAGTCAACATATATGAAAGTGTAAGGCTGTATGAATAGAAGCAAAAAAAGGCTATATGCAAAAGAAAAGTTTTTGAGGGTATCTTCATTAATTATTGAACTAAGTAATTAGCTGGAATCTATTTAATGATTAGTGCTCACTAAAAGTCAATACTCTAAGGTTCTCTCATCAATTAGGAAAAAGGCGGGTTAGACGTATTATAGTAAGATGTCAAAATGGCATCTCATACAAAAAGACAAAAAAATTTGGTACTAAAATTAAATCAAAGTGGTACCAAAATAAAGTTACAGTATCAAAATGTAATCTCGATACTAAACTGAAAATTGGTACCAAAATAGAGTTGATACCAAATTACTCTATTTTAGTACTACTTTGACTTAGCTTTGATATAAATAAAATTTTCTTTTTGTGTGAGATGTCTTTTTGACAGTGAGACACCAATACTTTCTCCATATGGAATATCTTGCTAAATGTGTTATTGCTACACATGAAAACTTTAGATTATAAAATAAAATTGATAGGGCCTAAGTAATTAGGTTTCATATCTTGAGTGTTACTTTCGGCCATAAGTTATGACAGTTGGTTCAAGATTTTCTTTAAGCCCTATTCATCTTTTAGGTCCGTTAAGTAGATGCTCATAAGTCATAACTCATAGGGCCGGGAATAATTATTTATTGGCCTATTTCTCATTCTAGCTCGGCAAAAACTACGCTTTCGTAAAGTCATATGAATATCGATGAACTTTGATAGTGAGGGTGTGAGCAAAATTAAATAGTAGGGTCGAGATTCCCTATTCCTCTAGGGTGAATAAATCAAGGAAGGAAATCAAGCCAAATTAGGAATTTCAGCTGTTAAGTACTATATACATTCTCGAATCCCTCCTAAACTGTGAGAAATATGTTTGATAGAATATGGAAAATATTCTATAATATTTATTCCTGTGTACTCCCTCCGTTTCACAATATAAGGCACGCACGATGTTCGAGGTCGAATTTTGTTAGTAATTTGGGAAGGAAGTTAGTGGGAATAGTATTATATTTTGTTTTGTTTTTGTAATTAATGTGGAAGTAGAAATGGGTTGACTTATATTTGCTTTGTGAAGTTTTTGCTTACATCTATCTCCCACAAGTATTCATCACCCATATATATAGTAGTAGTAATGTCGGTGGTTTACTTGAACCGACATTGTTATGATATTTTCTTTGATTTCTCTAGAAGCTCCTAGGCTATACTTTCAAGTTCCATTAACTATCCTTTTGTTCTTTCTTTTTTCTCAAGAACTATTTGTTCTACATTATTCTATACATTTCAAGATTTTTCTAGATTACTTTTATTTTAACACTCCCCCTTAATCTGAAAAATCTTGTACTCTGAGTTGTCTTCGAAACTGGATGAATTTCTCTGTTGGAATTGCTTTTGTGAATATGTCGGCAAGTTGCTCCCCCGTCTTGCAGAATTGTAGCTCGATCTCTTGTTTGTCGACCAACTCTCGGATGAAATGATGTCGTATTTCGATGTGTTTCGTGCGGCTGTGAAAGACTGGATTCTTTGTCATGGCTATTGCTGACATGTTGTCGCAGTATATAGTAGTTGTTGGTTCTTTTGATGTATGTTGTAGATCTTCGAGAATTCTTTTAAGCCATATCGCCTCACATGCTGCACTTGTTGCTGCTACATACTCTGCTTCTGCTGATGACAGAGCTACTGTAGCTTGTTTCTTTGATGACCAAGAAATAGTCTTGGTTCCCAGCTGGAAGACGTAGCCACTTGTACTCTTCCGATCATCAATGCTTCCGGCCCAATCGCTGTCTGTGTATCCTGTAAGCTTGTGATTCTCCTCTGTCTCAGTAAATTCCATAGCCTTTTGTTCCCTTGACATACCTGAGAATCCTTTTTGCTGCTGCCAAGTGAGATTTACTTGGCTCACTCATGAACCTGGATACGATGCTGACAGCATGTACTATGTCGGGCCTAGTATGTGTGAGGTAGATGAGAGAGCCGACCAAACTTCGATATATTGATGCATCGGCCTTCTCTTTGCCATCGTTCTTAGATAGCCTTTCATTAAGTGCCATTGGTGTAGCCAATGGCTTACATTCACTCATGTTGAATTTCTTAAGTAGGTCGTCTGCATATTTCTCTTGTGAGAGAAATATTCTTCCTGGGCTTTGCTTGACTTGCATGCCAAGGAAGTACTTCATGGCTCCAAGGTCGGTCATTTCATATTCCGACATCATTGTCTTCTTAAATTCTTTAATCATTTTTGGATTAGTGCCCGTGTAGATTAGATCATCTACATAGAGACACAATATGAGAAAATCTTGTGATCCTTGGGCCTTGATATATAGTGATGGCTCACTTGGGCTTTTTATAAACCCATTTTGAAGTAGGTAGCCATCTATTTTGCTATTCCAGGCCCTGGTGCTTGCTTAAGTCCATAAAGAGCTTTACGAAGGCGGTATACTTTGTCTTCTTTGCCTTCGATGAGATATCCTTGCGGTTGCTCAACATATACTTCTTCTTCGAGCTCACCGTTTAGAAATGCGACTTGACATCTAATTGAAAGACTGGTAATTTAAGTTGAGCAGCAAGAGCAAGGACTGACCTGATAGTCTCCATGCGGACAACGGGAGCATATGTCTCGTTAAAGTCAATCCCTGGTTGTTGGGAGTAACCTTTTGCGACGAGACGAGCCTTGTATTTCTGAATGGACCCATCTTCGTTATACTTGACCTTGTAGACCCATTTGAGACCGATGACTTCTTTGTCTTCAGTTTCTCAACAAGCTCCCATGTGTTGTTTTTCTCGATCATCTTATTTCTTCATTCATGGCCTCGATCCATTTCTCTTCTCGTGCTGCTTCTTGAAAGCTTTGTGGTTCGCTAGTAAGAGAGCCATGATAGCTTGATTGCATGGAAATCCTCCAAGTAGCTTGGTGGTCGCCGATCTCTTTGGAACGTCGCACTACTGGAGCTGAGCTTTGAGAGCTTGATCCTGATGTTGGACTCACCGATCTCGAGGATGGTTGGAGATCTCGGTGATGATGGACTGGAGGATGATTGTGTTGCTGGATGATTTGGGCCTTCATCCTCTCTTGGGCTTGGTGGAAGAAAATCTCCTTCACGTGGCTGAGATTCATTCTCCATCCACGTCCATTGAGCTCCTTCATCGAATATGACATCTCTTGAGATTATTAAGCTCTTAGATTCGGGTTGATAGAGACGATATCCTTTAGATTCGTCACTGTATCCAATGAAGATACATTTTTCTCCTTTTCCATCGAGTTTTTCCCGATTTTCTTTCGGGATGTGGGCATATGCGATGCACCCGAATACTTTGAGGTGCTCCACTCTTGGCTTTCTTTTATGCCAAGCTTCATAGGGTGTCATACCCATGACGACCTTCGTGGGAGATCGATTGAGAATGTAGATAGCCGTATGTACGGCTTCGGCCCAAAAACATTTGGGCAAGTTTTTGCCTTGCATCATGCTTCGGGCCATCTCAGCAATGGTCCGATTTTTCCTTTCCGCAACACCATTTTGTTGAGGTGTGCGTCTGACAGTTAATTCTCTTTTGATTCCATGCTCCTTACAGAACTGTTGAATTCTTTACTTGTAAATTCTCCCCCACGATCTGTTCTTAGAATTTTTATTGAATGCCCACTTTGTTTTTCTGTGAGGGCTTTAAATTGCATGAAGTGGGAAAATGCTTCGACTTTTTCTCCAAGATATAAACCCATCATGCGAGTGAAATCATCGACAAATAATAGAAAATATCTTTTTCCGCCAAGAGACGGATTTCTGGTAGGGCCCCATATATCTGCATGAACAAGCTCTAATGGAGCTCTGGCCCTCCAGGATGAAGTAGGGAATGGCAATCTATGCATTTTGCCATATATACACCCTCACATATTTTTCTTTCATTAGTTATAGGTGGAAGCCCAATCACCATTTCTTTTTGTTTTAACAGTTTTAAACTGTTAAAATTTAGATGCCCGAATCTCAAATGCCACAATGTGGACTCATCCAC
Source organism: Beta vulgaris subsp. vulgaris (assembly GCF_026745355.1). Taxonomy (NCBI): domain Eukaryota; kingdom Viridiplantae; phylum Streptophyta; class Magnoliopsida; order Caryophyllales; family Amaranthaceae; genus Beta; species Beta vulgaris. The sequence continues at coordinate 11,004,146 of NC_079204.1, forward strand.
CATAGAACTTAGGGCAACATTATGCTCCAATTGCATTCTTAATGGAAATATTTTATTAGGAGCCATTTGAGTAATGGTAATTAATTGCCTTTTTTTCTTATCAAATATGAGGCATTTATTAGCATCAAATTTCACCATATAGCCTCTTTGAATTAGTTGGCCTACACTTAATAAATTTTGTGCAAGTCCGGGGACATAGAAAACATCAGAAATAAATTTAGACGAGCCGTTTTTTGTTCTAACGGCTATTGTCCCTTGCCTGCAACCTCTTGGTTGCTTCCATCACCAAGAGTAATTTGTGTTTTTATGTTTTCGTCTAGACTGACAAATGAATTTTTGTTGCCAGTCATGTGGTTTGAACAACCACTATCAATATACCATATATCATTTGACTCTTGGTGAGCATTTAAACATGTATAAAATAATTGATCTCTGGGCTCCTTATTTTCCGTAAAATTGGCCTCCTCCTTTTGCCGGAACCAACAATCTTTTTCAAAATGAGTGTGCTTTTTGCATCTTTTACACTTATACCAGCAATCTTGTGTATTATGGCCATTTTTCTTACATAAATTGCAATAGGAGCCAGATTGGTTATTTTCTCGAGTTCCTTGATTTTTATAATTCCTCTCCCCCTGCTACGGTTATATGAAGTACCTCCTTTACCGTAGCCATTTTACTTTTATTTTCTCCATTATTAGAGAATTTTAATTTTGCTTGAAAAGCTTGTTCTAGTGGCTGCTCTATAAATCTACGCATTCTATCTTCATGTGCTAGAAGGGAGCCCATTAATTCAGTTAAACTTAATTTAGATAAATCTTTATTAGACTCCTCTATAGCAGCCACTATATGATCATAATTTTTGGGGAGACTTCTTAATATTTTCCGAACAACTTGGACATCTTCTAATTTTATCTCCATTAGTTCGGATTTGATTTATAATATTTGTTACTCGACTAAAAAACTCTTGAATTGTTTCATTTTCCCCATTAATAGATTATCAAAGTCTCTCCATAAAGATTGGAGTTTAAAGAGTATTACCTCTCGGAGCCCCTATATTTTGTCTCCAGGATACTCCAAGCCTCCTTGGCCGTTGTAGCAGCCATGATGGTAGGGAGAATAGTTTCATCTACTCCCGATAGATCAAGGATAGGGCATAATTATCCCTTATCCGATTTTGTTTATATTGCTTGCGGCGTGCTTCATCCCAAGTAGCTTCTTGGTAAAGTCATTTGGTTGTTCATAACCATTTTGTACTAACTCCCACAAATCTTGTGAGATAAATATGGATTTCATTTGGATAACCATTGTTGATATTTTTCTCCATTAAATGTGGGTACCCAATTAACTTGGGGGTAGTTAAATGTGTTTGAGGTTGAAGTGTTTGGGGAAGTCATTTTAATTTATGTGGTGTTTGGTATTTTTTTTTTTTTTGTTCAGGGAGTTGGATTATTTTTTTGTGTAATTGTTGAAGGCTTTGGATTATAGTGGCTCTGATACCAAATGTTAGTAATTTGGGAAGGAAGTTAGTGGGAATAGTATTATGTTTTGTTTTGTTTTTGTAATTAATGTGGAAGTAGAAATGGGTTGACTTATATTTGCTTTGTGAAGTTTTTGCTTACATCTATCTCCCACAAGTATTCATCACCCATATATATAGTAGTAGTAATGTCGGTGGTTTACTTGAACCGACATTGTTATGATAGTTTCTTTGATTTCTCTAGAAGCTCCTAGGCTATACTTTCAAGTTCCATTAACTATCCTTTTTGTTCTTTCTTTTTTCTCAAGAACTATTTGTTCTACATTATTCTATACATTTCAAGATTTTTCTAGATTACTTTTATTTTAACAAATTTTGACCGTTCGAAAATCTCAATTTATGTTGATAGAAAATTTTAAAAAATAAAATTATTATACTTCCTCCGTTCTGTTTTAAATGAAACATTGGATGAAATGACACTATTCATTGATCAATTTTGACTCCAATTTATCGCTATTATATAAAGAAAAACATAATCAAGTGGGATCTTGTTAGATTCGTCTCGATGCATACTATCAAATTATAACTTTTTAATATTTTTTACGTGTACACAACTATAAATATTAATGACTAAAGAAGCGCGTTGGGTTGCGTGAAAAAGCAAACGTTTCATTTAAAACGGAACGGAGGAAGTAGTATTTTTCAAGACGAATCCGACGGTATCATTTTTATAATTTTTGTTTATCGTATTTGAGAGATATTTGTGGCCAAAACAAATTTTCGTAAACCGTGAATGCCTTATATTTTGAAACAGAGGGAATATTTATGTAAAGTATGGATTTTCACAACTTTAAGTTCATCATCATCATTCTATTGTATAAAGTTAGAAAAATTTGCTTAGTTATCAGGTAGGGAAGGCCATGAAATCCAATGTGTCAATTAAATATGGATGTTTTTGCTTAGGTGTACAATGTCTCAGTAATGGACATATGGCACTAACTAATTTGAATTGGGAGGTATTTGATCAAGTCGGACAAGATTATGTTTAATTTCCTGATTTTAGGTGATTTATGATTTTAATTAAGCAATTAGTATCCTTAAATCTTTAAGTACTTAAACCACTACTAAATCATTGCCATGTTTTTATTTAATTGATTGATATTAAAACCGTAGCTTAGGGTAGGGGATTCAACATATCAATCAATCTTGATTTTAGGTATCTTAATTGTCAGACATGCATATTAATATCACAAAATGCCTTTTCCCCTAGACTCTTACAATTTTCGACTCAATATGCCTAAGTGTCACGTGGACACCATATTAGAAAGTTTTGATTTTTAAGTGCTCTCAATTTACTTGATGTATGTGAGGATGTCACAAAAATTTAAGATTTTGCTTTAGATAATTATATAATTTGTACGTCTTATAATATTAAGGTCATACTCTTACCGTAGGTACTTTCACAAGATAAAAATATACTAGAAAAAAATAAGCATATGAGTATATGACTTAGCGATCTTATATGATGTGTAAGTGGCAAAAATATTGTTGTACTTTCTTTCTCTGGTGTATGTTGGGTATATAGACAGGCAGTTGATATTCTTGACAGGTGTCAATGGGCATAAACTAGTGTCATCGTGCTATTGCCCGGCCCTTTAGTACCTCTTATTTACTCTTTTGGGTTACTTCTTATGTTTGGGCCTCAAAAGGTTGGCCATTTTGGCACTAAGCGACTAATTTAAATATAGTGTTTGTTTCATTTTTCATGATTAAATTTTCATTTTTTTTACCGTATACTCTTATTAATATATACAAAATAAACATATTCATATTACATCTTATTAGGTTCACCTTAATGTGTACTTTTATAATATTATATTTTTATATTATTTGTTATTCCCTCTGTTTCAAAATATAAGGCATGCACGATGTTCGAAGTCGAACTTTGACGGTCAATTGCTCTCAATTTATGTTGATAATTTTTTTTAAAAGATAATGTTATTATAGTATTTTTCAGCCGAATTCAACAGTATAATTTTATAATTTTTGTTTATCATATTATGAGAGATATTTGTGGTCAAATCAAATTTTCGTAAAGCGTGAATATCTTATATATATTTTGAAACAGATGAAGTAACATGAAATTAAAGATATTGATGGTCAAAGATATGTTTGGAGACCGTACCAAAAGAAACAAACACGATTATGAGACGAGAGAGTATTATGATATCTTCCGGGAGACAATTGTTACCTCAAAAATTTTCAATGTAATTAATGTTTAGGGTACACCATATGACATTCACATAAACCAGTAGTATAGAACTATAGATAGCTTATATTCCATCATTTCGCTTGTACACAAAAATTGTGGAACTCAATCATCCTTAATTCTTACATCATGGCCCAAATTAATCATTCCAATCACCCATTAGACATCATCGAAAATGAACACCACAACTTAGCTTAATTACTTCAGAATTCAGATATAAACAACCTAATACTTTTCTAGTCATATAATTATTTCTTAGTTTCCATAAGTTCCGAATAGAGTTTAGATCCATAACATAATTAGTATTTTAGAATATATGCATGGGAACAAATCTCTCCCAGTGCCTAATTGGAATATGTATATTTTCTATAACAGTAATAATGTATGTCTTTGTGATTGATTTTACCATTATTATGAAGATCAAGTGAAGAAAAGAGAGCATGGGACTACAACTATTATACTATATAGGGTATTTAAAAAAAATAGAGGAAAATGTATGTACTTACCACGACAAGGTCGTGAGCCAACTGAGCAGCGGGCGCCACCAACTTATCTGCCGGACGGTCGAAAGGCAGTTGGAGTCCTTTCAGAAGACGGTACCCCAAAGTACCACCATTAGCTGGGATGTCCGCAAAGATGGACTCATCCTCCCTCACGTCCAGATTTGGTCTGAAAAGTTGGCCAGCAGTTGAAGGAGGATGGAAAAGAGCAGCTTTCACGGACGCGCAAAGAGGGACGACATTAGTCTCAATCCACTCTTGGGCCCGGCAGTAGATTCCCGGACCTAAGTCCGAGAGAAAGCTTGGCCGGCTCAGAAGCTAGATCCCAAGGCAGTCCCGGGACTGCGAAGAAGGGAAGAGGGAGACAATTGAACCTCCGGAATCGGTTCCCGGGCAGGAGAGGTAGAAAGCCCTTGGTTCCCAGCCACGGTCACGTCTGCAGAATTAACTTCCACAGACTGACGTTTGTGAGGAACTTCAACCTCAGGATCCCTGGGGCGGCGGCGCGAAGTGGTGCTACCACCTCGGTTAATGGGAACCTGGATGGCAGAGCGGGTTGGAGTCGGCTCACCTCGGCCGGGAGCACGACCCGATGTACGACCGGCACGGCGGACAGTTCGTCCAGCCCGGCCACCCCGTCCAGCATTCCGGTCAGCGCCTCGCGGACCACCAGTTAAACCGTGAACGGTATCATGGTCGAAAACGGGCTCTTCAGGGATGTTAGACATTGGACGTAATTGATCGTCTAATCCCAACTCTTCCAAATCTAAGCTGACGTCACCTGCAAATACAGGAAAAGTGTAAACCAATCAGTACGTCAGTACGCAAAAAGAAATAAAAGCAACAAAAAAAAAAAAAATTCCAAGTACCATGTCGGACTAGGAATAACACTACACACCTTCTGGATGAGTCCGACATAGAAAGACGGCAGACAGCGGCCCGTTACCCAGAATGTATTTGGCATGAGGAAGCCAAGTACGGGGAGCTTTTATCTCAGTCTCTTCTCCCTCAACAACCATATCTACAATGCCAAAGTATTTCGCAGCCTTCTTCTCAGCCTCGGACAGATCATATTTGGGAATATCTTCCATTCGAGGATAAGGTTTGGTGAAATGGCGGCAAAGAGGAAAATCGTCCGGGACCTTAAGCCAGTAGAAGGCTCCCTGCCAGCTAGAGATGTAAATGGATCGGGTTCGGGGCGGGTGGAGCGTCACCCGCATCCATCACCCGCATCCACCCACTCCACCCGATCCATCCATCACCCGCATCCATCTCCACCCGAATCCATCCATCCATTTGTAACCGGGTTAAACGGATGGATCGGGTGATTAACGGGTGAAATCAAATAGTATTAGGAGAAGAGAGAAAAACTATTAACAAGAACCACTAATCCATTTATATAATTCTACTTACTATGTAAAATCGTCTCCAAACTAACCCTAATCCACATTATTAACATTTATATACTTATATTATCATCTTGTAACTTTTGGGCTATAGATTAATAAAGCTATAAAAATGAAAAAGCCAAAAATTTTAAAAATTATATATTTTTTTACTTTAAACGGGTGACGGATCGGGTGGTAAACGGATGATGGGTCGGGTGATGGATGAAAAAATATCACCCGAACCCGACCCGCATCCATCACCCGATTACCCGTCACCCGGCTATCATCCATTTAAACCGGGTTTTTCACCCACTTAATAAACCGGGTGGAGCGGATGGTCGGGTGATCCACTGGATATTGCCATCTCTACTGCCAGCTCTTCAGGCCACTCATTTTTGGATAAACGGTCATTTTATCCTTGGCCGTCATTAGAGACCACCAACCTTTCTCCGCAGAGCCATTTCGTCTCAGCCAATGTAGGTGACGGAACAAGTTTAAGGTCTCAGGGAAGCCCAAGTAGCGACAGACCCAGATGTAAGCAATTATATTCCTCACGGCCAAGGGAGCCAGCTGGGCAAGGCAGACATTAAAGGCCTGCAAGATCTTCACCAACACCAAGTCCATGGGAAATCGCAACCCAAACTCCAGATGATGAGCATATATGGCTACATGCCCTGCCGGGCAATCAACTACTCTGGCCCCCTCAGCTGGGATCACCAGGTCGTACTCAGGAGGAAAACCATACAACTCCTTTGCCACCTTACAATAATCTAATTCCAAAGCTGCAGACCGCCAACCCTTACAAATAACAGTGGTTTTGGGTCCGTGACTATAGTCGGGAGGCAACCATAACCCAGAATGAAGAACATTATCGCGGACAGGAATGGGCTCAGGACGAGAAGGGGAAGGCATACTGGAGCTTTCACCTATGTCAATCTGGCGGGGACGAAAACCCTGATCCCGGTCGGAGGTAGAGGGAGGAGCATCAGTATCCATGCTGGTGATTGAGTCGCTATCAGAACCTAAATTGACAACAGGAGGGTGAGAGGAATGAGAAGGAGTTGGAGCTCGGCCAAGACGGTCAAAGACAGGATCGGTTACGACGCCAGCATCCGCTAAACTCTCCAACCAGGCATGCTCCCTCAAGGGTTGAACGTCCAGACCGGGAACAACATCAGGGGGAGGATGCCTAAGGGTCCTACGGGCCAGAATTTGGTGTCTCAATTCTTTAAGTGTCTGATTGTCCCCACTCATCCTAGCGGTCAAGAACTGAGTGGTCAAGTTGGCTAGTTCGGGAGAAGAACGGTCGTTTAAAAACTTAGATCTAAGCTCTTTCTCCCGGTCAGAAGTAAGAGGAAGGTCGGCAAAGAGGCGAGTCCTCCCATCTGGGGGGCTAGAATCTGACGAGCTGGGCCCGCCATGAAGGGAAGGGGAAGAAGGCTCACTCTCAGTCATAAAGTTAGTCCATAAAGAATTCTGACTATCTGACTGGTCCGATATGATTTCAAGGAAGAAAAATAAAAACGAAAAATGAAAAGAAAAACTAAAAGGTAAGAGATACCTGGACAGAGACACACGTGAAAGCTAAAAACGCCCCGGAAACCGCTTCTCAGGCAAAAGTTCGCCGGAAAAAATGTCGCAACAACGATGAAGAAATTCCCCCAGAGCAAACCCAGAAGCACAGCCAAAAAGCAAACTTTTTCGGAAATTGTGAAAAGGGTGAAGAAAAGCAACAAGATTTGATAATTTCGAAGCAAAAGAAACAATTTAGAACCAGGAAATAGTGAGTTCAAAGTTTGCAAGAAAATGGGGAAAACCAGAGAAGAGTATGAAGGAAGGAGAAGAAGTTGAGTAAAAGTGGAAATAAAAAGGGATTTCGCTTTTAAATATCGAAATAAGAGGCCAGGATTAAAACCGTATCAACTGCCTCTACGAATCAACGACAAGTGTCGATCATACAGCACACCCTAATGACTCAAAAGGAAAAACGAGCGGGATTCCAGAGTCAAGTAATGATTACACTTTTTCAAAAACCAACGACTCACCTAGGTTGACACGTGGAAGTAAGAAAAGAACCAATTAGCAGAGGAACCCTAATCCATCCACGTCACCAAGTTAAAACATCCATGACGGTCACGACCGCCACAGATGCTGGGGGGCTAGTTGTATGGGTATGACCAAGTTTGCTAGCGGACATTACTAGTTGCCCGAGAGCAAACCAAGGTGACATGGATTCGCAAAAGGGGAAACATCATCTTTTGTCTTCGCGCCGAGACTGCCGTCACGGTCATAGAAAACGACAAAGCAAAGGGAATCTTCACTCTGACATATTAATCACAACAGTACAAGTGTCACAAGATTACACGCCCTGTCAGGTGAATAGTACGCCTATAAATAGCCATCCAGTACTATTCCTGCAGGTACATTCTCTCATACTAAAAATAGCCTATCTCTCTCTCCCTAAGCTCTCTCTCTCTAGAATTCTCTTAAGCATTTAGCTGACTTGAGCGTTGGAGGGGGTTTCCTCGAAACACCCCCGAGGGTAGCTCACGTTTGTCATTGTTGCAGATCCCTCATGGACATCCATCTCTTGTCGGACAACTCTCAAAGGGTCCGGCACCGTTTTCGATACCGAAACACTTCAGTTATGAGGCCAATGCAGTTTAAAGAGCATGTATATATGAGAGCAGCTATCCCTGTCTCCCTGGCATACAATTTACCTAGTTCCATTCTAATTAACACAATGCATGCAAGAGCTTATCCAATGTGAAAATCACCCCCTTGAGTTTTAGTTAGACCAAATTAAGCTCTTTAACTTTTGTGTACGTGCAATTAACTTCTATTTCACAATTTCCAGCCAAATTCCATCAGAAATACGTACAAACCATTTCAACAACAAAAATAAACACAGTTTGCATTAAACTATGAGGTTGGGAGGTGGGAGCTCCAACCATTGGGCTCCCACATGATTCACATAAAGTTAAAACTATGATTTAGCTATATGATCAATATAAATCTTGCTTTTCTTCCTTCGATTGATTTATCAAGAACAATAAGTTGGTATATATTTTGATATTAATAAAATAAAAGCACCAAGATCCGAAGAGGTTCGCAGGCAAAAAACCCTGATACGTAGAGGGAAAAAAGCCCTCTCCCCCAAGATGGTGATCTCCGAAAGGATCGGAAATACTTTTTGGTAGGACATCAACATTATATTATTCAATCCCACCACCTTCAAGTTCGGAGGAACCTCAACCGTACCTCTCTCTCTATGTGCACCCTTACTTACAAGATTACAACCTAATTAAACTCCTAACATATATAGGAGAAAAAACAACTATCTATGATCTTCACAAAATGCAATAGAGAAATTGATACTAACACTACAAAACAAAAAGGAAGAAAAGATCAAGATGAAACTTGATTATAGTAATCTATCTAAACTCCATTGATTGGAGTTCAAATCCTGCAGTTAAGTTTGTCAGCCTTGCACGTAGAAGCGTTCAACTGTTTGGAGAGAGCCTCACGTTGAAGCGCCTTGCGAATGTTATCGATGGCACAAGAGTGCTCCTTGGCGTAGCGGTGCGACCCACAATAGATGCCGCCACACCGGCACTTGAACCCCATTAATCCAACCCGTCTCTTGCATAAGTCACACCGTGTACACGTACTAGTAGTAGTAGTACTATTTGCATCTTTCTTGTCACTGGAATCAACATCACTTTGCTGCTTGCTGTCGTTATGGGATGATTTACGCTCCATCTTGAGAAGAGTTTCCTTAAGGTAATCACGGTAACATGAAGAACACATGTTTCGAAGTGACGGGCTTGCGAAGAATCCACAACCTTTAGCACAAAGTTGGGATGGATCTTGAACGTTATTCATGGTTACGTTGTCGTAAATATTAGAGAGTGCTGCGAATTAAGAAAAGAATCAAGATAATCGTATAACGAGTAAAACAAGCCAATATATGACTTTGGTGAGATTAAATGCTGCCAAGAAGTTGATCGAGTGAATTACAGCAGTAACCAACCTTATCTTTGGTGCCACAAGAGGAAAACAAATGAAGCTTGAATGCTTGATTGTTGTAGAGGAATTAAGTGAGGTCTTCGTTGGTTGTGGTTTGATTTGGACGGATGGTATTTGAGGTAGTATAATCTCCTATATTTATAGATGTTACAAATCTTAATCCTAATCTAACATGAATATCTAGTCCAAATATATATGTCGATCAGTCGATGTAGAAAAAGGATTTGTTTCTAGAAAGTAGAACTCTAAAGAGACAGAAGTATATATATATGGTATATGGCTATTACTTTGTATAGAGCCATTAGGTATCTTTGTATCACCTGTCTGTTCATGTCTTGTGCTCCAAGACCAGTAGTTTACTTTTACGTATTTTATGATCAATGAGAAGAGGGGTAAATTGTGGAGAATTTATCAATTTAGTTTTAAATAAATAACCTGAAATTATCAATCATACTATGTAACTTGAGTATTTTAGAGATTTAGAGAAATGAGTCAACACACCAAGTTTATCGTTCACCATTGAAAATTATTTTACATCTCCACCATAATGTTGACATAAGATGACTACATGAGAAACGAAACTTATCTAAACTTATTAATTCATGTATCTAAATTTATTTGAACTTATTTTATGAGTGTGTAAAATCTTATTTTTTTGTCGAATGACTTATAATTTTTTTCTTAATAAGAACTGAAAATAAGATGAATGAAAATACATAATAGAACCATAGTAATAAATAAGACGATGTTGTTTGGTTTTCTATAAGTTCACCCAACTTTACACAACTCGACCAGTTTCCTTTCCCTCTCAACCCAGTTGTTTGTCATGTTTAATTTGACTATATATTATTTATTTAAGTTTTGGTTGGGTGGAACTCGTGGAAGAATTTTCTTTAAGCGAGTCAATAACCTATGACCTAAAAAATACTATAGTTTTTCCTTTAACTAGGAAAGCTGGAAGGTTGGAAGTAAGAGGGAAGGGATTTTTTCTTCCCCAATAATGGTTGGTCACGTGGCCAATTGGAACAACAGCTGGCTCCGCCACTGAAAAAATACATGTATACAACTAGAATGACAAAACAAAGAACATGAAATACTAATGTCACAATAATGTTGCTTTTTACTCTTGTACTCTTATTATCAACTCCCATTTGTTTGCTTTTCCCATTTTCTAAGGGTATATAATGATGTATGTAGGTACTTGGGACGCTAGATTGTTAGTTGATAGGTTGGTGTACACCTGTCAAGAATAATTTCGAGCAGTAGTAGATAATAAGAAGGGTTGAATCCACAAAGAGATGGTTACTTTAATATGACTTTCAAGGTTGGAGAAACTAAACAAAGTCACGAATTTGAAATCGAAGGGAATTATTAAACTAATGAAAATCAAGTAAAAACGATCTAGGACAATGGTGCACCAAGTTTATAGGTCAAAGTCTATTAAGATACCATCAACAATTTAATTAGTCAAAAATCTAGAGCAATGGTTAATCCTACACGGTCGGATCTTAAAGCAACATATGCATTACGATTGCTAACATAATAAGAATTCAAAATTGTAGGTAAGGCTATAAAAGTCGATCTCTCAATTATAACTCTTATTAGCAAGATATAATCAAACAATTGATGAAGTTGCAAGATTAACTATAAAAACCTAATTAATTACAGATATGAATGATCAATTAAATTAGAAACATAGATTCTCAGAACCCTAGATCATAAAGTACTCAAACATGAATGAAACAATGGAAACTAAATCTAAGAACGAAAACATAATTGAAAGCAATCAATAAATAAATGATAGAAAAGAATAAAATACCTCTAAATGATTTCATTAATGGAGAAACAAGAATTAGGGTTCATGGAAGAAATAAGAAGAAAACGTAAAACTATTAAAGGAAAATAAATCATAAAGGATAATAATAATTAATCACTCTGAGTTACTGAGTATCTATATATTCCTATCATCTAACCTAAAAATAAGTAAAAGAAAAGAAATAAGAAAATAAATACAAGGAAGTTCGATGATTGGTTGATGATAGTAGATGATCATAAAGCACCTAAAAAGGCTAAGGGTCCCTTATCTGCGTCAAACCAGGCGAGCCAACCTTGTGTGCTAGCAAGCTAGCGGGCGACGCAACGACTTGCAACGACTAACGTGATGGGTGAAGCTCGGCATGTGACAGCTTTACTGAGTCATTTTCTAAAGGTTGTATCTCGAGCTCTAGGCATCGTTCATTTTCGTGTGACCTATCATTGCATAGCTCTTCAAGTCTAGTTCCTCACTTCATTCTGGTATGTAGAAGTCAAGTTATGATCAAAAGAGTAAACACATATCTGTTCTTATCAATTCGTAACTAACGTATTTATTCGTTTTCAACTCAAATTATTCGATCATGAAATATATGTCGTGGTACTAATGAATTAAAGCTAATTTCACTTAGTGTGATTATAAGGATCAAGAGAGACATCCATGACCATATATACATTCATCGACAAAAAACTGCAATTCATCAACTTCCATTTGCAAGAATTATTCAATTCATCCAAAATTGCTTCGAAAGCGTCTATATAGCTACTAAATTATCTAAAACATTAAGAAAACCACAAAAAAAAGTGTAATAAAGGATAAAATAGATAATTAATGCTAATGACACCTAAAATGCAATTATATGAATCAATATGCTCTAATAATGTAATTTAAACGTGTTTAAAAACTCTATATAAAAATACTTTATCATTACTCTAAGACATCACATTTGAGACCATCGCTTGTCCTGACAGCTACCAAGAAGTAGCCTTTCTTGTAATTGCTGACTGAGCGGTGGTCTATTGATGTGAGTCGTGAGATGAAGCTAAGGGCTACGAAGACTATCTATATGCGTTTCAAGGTCGTCAATTCTAATCTTTTTGTGTTAGTTTTTCGTTAAATTAGCTAGTACTTCCCATTATTTGTTTCAAGGGCTACGAAGACTATCTATATACTTACTCAACTACCATAGTCTATATGGGAAATTACTTAAACTATAAATGCATCTCACATCTCATAACTTCCCATTATTTGTTAATCAATAACTTATAAATGTTTTAAGTTACATAGGATTAGGAGTATAGTACAATATTACATATTGTACATATATTACATAGTTGCATGTAACTGGAACACCCTCAAATTAACCGTTTTTAAATAAGTACTTTAGTAAACAATATTTGAGTAATTTAGGAGTATTACCGTCACGTGACTAACACGCTTTCGTCAACCAATTACTAACTAACAAAATAAATTGTAGTGGAATACTTTAACCAAAAATAATAATACTTTTTTATTAATAAAAGTAAATATTGTCTCAAACTCCAAAATATATAATTTTTCGGGGTTGCTACTAGCTCGTGTTTTAGAATTTAGATTTAGGGTTCCTCCGCCATTTCATCAAAGCAGAACCAGAACCAGAACCAGCAAAGATTCCTTCACACAAGTCGTTCATGATCAAGAAGAAGTTGGCCAAGAAGATGAGGCAAAATAGGCCCATCCCTTACTGGATTCGCATGAGGACTGACAACACCATCAGGTACAATGCAAAGCGTAGGCACTGGCGTCGCACCAAGCTCGGCTTCTGAGGTGGATGTTGCTTTGCTCAGGGCTCGTGCCTCACCTATCAAGCGCTTTTTTTTCGGGTTTTAAATTTGAGAATTTTTGGTAATTGAAGTTTTGTGGAGCTTCGACGATTTTCTGTTGATGAGATGTTATTCTTGCTTAATGGAGTATTTCTATGAGATTACGATCAACTTTAAAGTTTCAAAAAAAAACTCCAAAATATATAAAACACCCTAATCTAGATGAAGATCTCCTTCCGCTAGTATACTCCCATGCACGTCCAAAATTGACTTGCAAAACTGCTAACAAAATAAGTAAACAGGGCAAAGTTAAATAGGAAAAAGGAAATACGCGTCAGTATAAATGAGTACGAAATGTACTAGATAACTAATACATTTGTTAGTTCGCAACATTTTTGATTTTGAAAAACTTCGTCATAAATAATTCAAGAATAACTCTTTAAGAATAAACTATTTTCAAACACTTTATAATAATAATTCAAGAAATAACCTTTTAAGAACAAACTCTTTCCAATCATTTGAATATTAATTCAAGAATAACATTTTAAGAACAAACTCTTTCCAAACAACTTGGATTAAAAATAATCTTGAAAATAATTCCTCTTCTTATCTCCCCTTCTATTTTACTAAGTGTGCACACCCCCAAGCTAGTCATCCCATCACAGATCTATATCAAGGGGTAACTGTAATTGCCAACAAGTGGACTTTGAAGTATGAACCCTTCTTGATATTAATCAAGCGATAATAATAATAAAATAACTTGTAAGTCATGAGTAAATCTCTTTTTCTCATAAACAACTGTTTAAACATTCAAAGTTCATTAAACCAATCAAACCTTTTCTTGTAAAAACAATTTAATTTTCCAAAAAAAGAATAACAAAAACTTTTCTATAAAAATTATTAATAATATCATTCTTTCTTTTCACTTTCAAGAGTAAATAATAAAATATTATAACCATTAAAAAATCATTCATTCTATTCACTTTAAGAGTGAATAATTAAATATTGTAATCATTTTAAACCAAATTTCTAAACCAATCCAACCACTAAATCAATAAGCAACTTTATCACATAAAACCACATTTCAAAAGATCTAGCTATAGAACGTACCTTGATCTTGCACAAAGAGTATACTAGTATTTTCACTTGTTCTTATGCTTGAGCTTTCTCATAACCAACCAATAAGTAACTTATCACATGAACTTAATCATTAAACATGAATGACCTATCATGAACATAATATTTTTGAGTAAGAAACATGAAAATCTTTTTCTTAACCCAAAGAAAATTGGAACTTGAATAAGAAATACTCCCTCCGTTTCCTAAAGATCTTCCCTCTTTCCTTTTAAGTGCATTTCGAAAAGATCTTCCTTCTTTTACTTTATTCCTTATTTGGAAACTTTTTCCCCCCTTTCTACCCTCTCATGTCCCTATCATATGGTCCACCATTACATTATTAATTCAATTTTACTCCCTTTCTCTCTCCTACTTTAACCCCTTTTTATTTGTTTATTTATCTTAACTTCTTTCTCTCTTCTACTTTACTCACCCCACACCCCACATAAATGGATCTTCCTTGGTATCTGTAGGAACAGTAACAAGGAAGATCTTTAGGAAACAGAGGGAATATAAAACTAGAATAGATAAGAAAAGAAAGAAGAACCTTAAAGTAATAGAGTATGGATTCTTCAAAAATTTTGTGTGGAAAAGATGGTTTAAGGTATGTATGTGGTATTTATAGGAGTAGAATATGTAGTACTTAATTTCCAAAATTAAATAGTTTAATTTGTAACCTTCACCATAAAATAGGAGATTGAACCAAGATTTGTAACCTCCACCATAAATTTGGAAGTTTTAGGTAAACAACCCCCCCCCCCCATTTAGTATAAAATCCCGTCAAAAATAATGGCCCAAATTTTTTTTTGTTTTTTTTTAATTTTGACTAGGATTTAAAACAAAAGGCTTAACAAATTCAATCTTGGCATCATCTGCCGCCAAAATAATTTAAAAATGAGTGAAGTTACTAAAATACCCTTTGCTTAAAATATTTATATTAGAAAATAAATATTTTACTTGAATAAATACTCAAAAATATGAAGTATAACAGTGACACTTAGCGTGACTATATTCTTCATACAAATAGGGGGGATAATAATAATAATAATAATAATAATAATAATAATAATAATAATAATAATAATAATAATAATAATAATAATAATAATAATAATAATAATAATAATAATAATAATAATAATAATAATATTAATAATAGTAATAATAATAATAATAATAATAATACTTTAGTAATTTAGGAGTATTACCGCCATGTAATTTCCACTCTTTCGCCAAAACTAAACTATATTAACTGATTAACTAACTTGCAGCAAAATATGTAACTGAAAATAAATAGTATTTTATTACTGAATAAATAACTCAATGTCTAATTAAGACTATTAAGTGAAGATGCACACTCTCATGCACATCAAATCTCAACCCGAAAATTGCTTACCATAAAGGTAAACAAGTGAGAAAAAGAAAATACACATCTATACAAAAACTGAGTATGTAACATGCTAGATACGTAACACATTTACTAGTTCACAATACTTTATATATTTTGAAACCTTCTTAAGTAATAATTCGAGGAAGACCCGGATTTTTTAGAAGAGTTCCGGCGGGTTTCCTCGAGCGCCACCATTGACCGAGCATTTTGAAAAGACGGGAGGGGCTGCGACTGCTGGATAAAGGTCGCGACGGTGTCGTATTCCTCCGTAAGACCCGCCACGAGTTGCAAAACGAGGCGTTCCTCAGAGACAGGATGGCCGAGACTGGAAAGTTGGTCGGCGACGGACTTCAATGACTGGCAGAAGGCAGTGGAGGAAGAGAAGTCTTGCATTTTAATGGTCCCGAATTGATTTTCGAGATGAACAATACGAGTTCCTTTGTTGTCTTGAAAAAGGTCACGTAATTTTTCCCAAGCCACCATAGCAGTAGCCTTTTCATCAAGAATGGCAAAGAGAAGGTCCTCGTGAATGGTTCCATAGATCCAGGTAAGGACGATGGAGTCAAGTCGGCTCCATAGGTCGTCATTGATATCGGTAGGGCGAGTGACAGTGGAGTCGATATGATCCAAGACTTGATACGCCCGGGCGGTGTTGCGAAATAGTGTAGCCCAAGTATTATATTGGGGTTTTTCCATGGTGAGAGTGATAGGAATGGCTTTTTGGTATGAGACATGGATAGCAGGATGATAAGAAGTGGAAGAAGAAGAGGGGGGAGCAGCATCTTTGTTGCTGTCGTTAGGCATGGAGGCCGAGAGAGAGGTAGGAGACGAGAGAGAAAAAGAAAAAATTAGGGTGGCTAGGGTTAGGCTCTGATTACCATGTCAGATTATGATAATCTCCCTTGGGAGGCTCATTCTATTGATTAACAATATATATAAAGTACAAGCTAGGGTTTACAAGAGATATTTAAGGAAATAAATATACATACAAAATATTTACATATTTACATTCTAACAAATTTCCTCTTCTTATTTCTCCTTCTTGAATCTAAGTGTGCGCACTCCCCAAACTAGGCATTCTATCAGAAAATTACATCAAGGGGTAACAATAGTTGCCAACAAGTGAACTTAATTAAAAATTCAAAGTTCATACAAATTTCACTCTTACTCCTTCAAACGATTCCTTAGAATAATATATATTTACAACATCTGAAAATAACAACAAAATTTCCACAGTATAATATATTATTCTAATAACAATTCGATTTCTAATCCTTTTTTCTTAATTTTCAAAGTAAAACGAACCAATATTATTACATTTCGAATTTTATTAAATTTCTAAATCAATTTAACAATTAAAAGAACCAACACATTGAAAAATCTGGCCACAAAACGTACCTTGATCTTGCACAAATAGCACACCAAGATCTCACTTACTTCACACTTGTACGTCCTCCTAATCAAATTGTGATATAAACAAAAATAATATGAACAACAGTATGTAATCTGTAAATATAATGTGAGCTCCTAAAGATTATAGTTTATGCATGATATTAAACATGAACTAAACAATTTAAACATTAGAATTACAAATCAGAAGGCACAAAATATTTTATCGAACTATATAAAAATCGAGCATGAATTGAATAAAACAATAAAAAAACATTACAACTAAATAAATTCAAAAGAGAAGAAATAACCTTAAAGGAAAGAAGTATGAAGTATGAACTCCTCACACTTCAAAAAAAAAAGTATGAACCCTTCAAAGTTTTGATGTGAAAAATATTGCTTAAGATTATGGGGGCAATTTATAGGTGTAGAATAGGAGGTTCATAAATGATTGAGTAACATAAATAATACGGTTTCTTCACCAAGTAGTCTCGAGTTTTCAAAAAATTCACCTGGTACCTTCCATGTTTTCAAAATTCACCAGGTACCCTAAGTTTCATAATAATATACTCAAATGTCCTTAATAACTACTGACAGTTAACTCCATTAGTCTTAAACCTCAATTAACCTAATTAGCCCTAACTAACCTAACTAAATCCTAACATCTAAGTTCTAATCCTACCCTAATCCTAACCCCTAATTTCAAACCCTAACCCCACTACCATCCAACCACCACCCTTCCCATCCACCCACCCCACCCTACCCCCTACAGCCCCAACCCCCACCGCAACCACCAGCCCCACTGCAGCTCCCCACCCTCCCTCCCCTACCCCCGCAACCTCGCCAGTCCCCCCTCCCTTGCCCATTTGATTTCTCCCCCACCCCCGCTCCCCTACACCACCACTATTGTGTGCACCACCTCTAATGCACCGCCGCCCTTAGAACACCAGGAACCCACACCATCAACCCCACCACAACGCCCATCACTCCTCTTTCCTTCGCTCTCCTCTCGGCTCGATTCCCCTCCACTGTTTGCTAATCTGCTTTGTTATTGCGGTAGCCCAACCCGTTCGCGACGTGACGTTGCCGTCCTACTGTCCAAACTCGTCGGTGCTCCGTTCTGCCCCTTCTCTGCTTTCCTAAAACCGAATGGGTGGTAGGGGTGGGGGGCTATTGGGCAGCGCGAGGGTGGGGGAAGGGGGCTGCATGGATGGTGGAAGGGTGGGGGATAGGGGCGGGGTGGTGGGAGGGTGGGGGAGGGGTGGTTAGGGTTAGGTTTAGGGTTTAGGGTTAGGGCTAAAGGTTAGGGTTAGGGTCAGTGGTTAATTAGGGCTGAAATAACCTAAATGAGGGTTAATGACTAAGTTAACCGCCGCTAGTCATTAAGGGCATTTGAGTGTATTATTGTGGAACGTAGGGGTACCTGGTGAATTTTGAAAATATGGAGGGTACCAGGTGAATTTTTTGAAAACTCGGGGGTATTTGGTGAAAAAACCGTAAATAATATTTCAAATACAATATAATTAATTTTTAAAGTAAAGTAATTTGTAACCCACATAATAAGGCTCTGTAAGAATCAAAGTTGGCCTAGTTAGTTGGATGCCAAATAATAAAACTCTATAAGAATCACGGTTGGCCTAGTTAGAGGCCCTCTTTCCACCCTTGTGAGTTGTGACAAGGATTCGATTCTTTTCCCTTGCAAGGTGGGATTCCCAACTTTTTTTTCCTCACTTGTGCAAGGGGATTTCATCTCACCTTTAAAAAAACATAATAATGAAAATGGGCAGCCATGGACTGAAGTGAACATAATAAGACTTGTTCTTTTAGATTATACTGAGCTAAACCGAATTTTTCTAAACTAAACTGAATTTTCATTGATTCAAGAAAATCCTTTTTCCCCTTTAATATCTAACCCCCCTACAATTTGGGGAGCACAAAAATGGATGATCATCCTTTCTCTTTTCTAAGACCTCCATTGCTTCATCGTCGGAGCTCTTTTATTGGTAATCAGCTCACATTTCGGCAACGAAACCCTAATTTTGTCGTCTTGAAGCACCAATCCACGAATATGACCGTTTCTTCTAGCTTACCAACTAGGCATGTTTCTAAACCTCTTTTTTTTCAATTAATAACTTTGATAGAGAATCATATTAGGATAGTATTTTCTCATTCTATTAGGATAATATTTTGTATAGATACCTAAGTATGTTAGGATTAGGATTGTAAATCCTATATATATTTGATCAATACAATCTCTCCAGATTACGGAGTTTTGTCAAAGGACCAACTCAACCAAAAGCTTAAGCTAATGGTTGGAATCCCAGGAATAGTTTAATACTCTATCACGCCTCCTCACGCAAGAGTCCATTGAGCTTGAAGTGTGGATGCAGCACAAGTCTCCCTCACACCTGGTGCTAAATATTCCACTTAGAAAAGTGGTGGTGGATGAGATTTGAACCCGTGACCTTTTTGTCACGCTGGCTCTTGATACCATGATAAAGGACCAACTCAACCAAAAGCTTAAGCTAATGGTTGGAATCCCAAGAATAGTTTAATACTCTATCAAGTTTACACAATCTGACATGGTATTTGAGCCAGCGTGATATAAAAGTCACGCGTTCAAATCTCATCTATTCCCTCATTTCTAAGTGGAATATTCATCAAACTTCATTATTGATCATTCTATTTCTGAAGTTTAATCTTTTAATCAGGAGGGATTTTCTGCTTAGAAATGGCCAAAGTAAGGTTCCTATAGTTTGTGTTTATTTAGATTTCATTGTTTGTTGATAAGTTAGGAATTTTGTTTGACAAATGAGCCAATGAGGAATTTATAGTAGGGCGCTTACATATAAGCTTTAATCGTTGCGAATCGATTTTGGGATGAAGCTTCAATTGCGCTTGTACCCTTCAATTTTTGTTGATTGAAGTTGCTTGTTAGTGGAAGTTCTTAGAATTGCATTATATGCATTTGGAAGATGGGAGGGAGTTGTTCTCTTTTCATATTGGTTTGAGTGAATGGGGCTAATTTGATCTGTTTATTGGGTTCGGGGGGTATGAAGTGATTTTCTTGTCATTCAATCCATAATGCAGGCTTGTTTTTCCCTTATGCATAATATGAAGGAAAATTTGTCAGAAACAATCTTTTAATTTTTTAAATACAAGTATTTGTAAGAAACAACATTTTCAAAAAAATCTGGCAAAGGAAGACCGTAAGAAGAAAATATTTTCAGAGAAATAACCTCGACCTATTTTTCGACATTGATTAGACATTTTTCAACGTTGACTCGATATAACTAAACATGTGGAGTGCACGTGAATTGCATCTCTTATGTTTCAACCCTGTTTTTCTCCATTTTTCGACATTGACCAAGTATTATTCGATGTTGACTTCATTAGTAGAGGAAGTGAAATCATAAGAAATGTGGGTTACGTGCCTTACTACGTTTGATTTTAGTGAGTCGAAGCCGTAAAATACTTGGTCAATGCCCGGAAAATGGATCATGGTTGTTCAGCGCAAAAAAAAAAATTATATTTAAAAATCTTATTTTGCTAGATTCTTTTTAAAAGGTTGTTTCTCTCAAAAGCTTGTATTTAATAAGTTGTTTCTCATAAATTTTCCTAATATGAATTATATAGGTTTGCTTAAATCTTTTGAACTTCGTGTATGGGAGAATAGTTCCTTCTTAGGTATTACGAGAAATTTGAATATTGTCACGAGACTTCCATTTGTAGTTAGTAGATATAGATTTAAGGGGGTGTTGTCTTGCATGTTATTAAAGTATCCTTTGTTTATGTTCTCTAAATGCTTGTTTGCTTAATTATTTTTGTTATAACGGATGTTAGAAACAATAATAATGAACAAAGGAAACAATAAAGAACACAGATTTAACGTGGTTCACCAACGAAGTGTTGGCTACGTCCACAGGGAAGAGACAGAGAAAATTTTTATTACTCTTTTATGAATTCCAAATTACAGATATGTAAAAACACTAATGACTGCTTAAAACAAACTAGGTTAAATAACATATTATAACCCGGCTCGAAATCGCCACCCTGCGTCAAATTAACCACCACCAGATAGGGTAGTCAATTTCCCCTAACCCAAATTGTTCTCGAGCCCGATCGGACATTGGTCGTTCGGTCGTGATCCAATGATCATGCCCGATCGGGGGGCCTGCTTCCATGCCACTGTTGAGACCTTCGACCCCGCCCCGGTCGGGTGGCACTGCCCGACTAGACGGGCGAGCCTGCAACAACTCCATTTGACGAGCATTCAATTCAAAGCATAATTCCTACAAATCTCCTCCTTGACTTGAATCCTGTCACAATGAACCAGATAACTAGATAAACAGATGCATTGATCACAATGCCCACATTCTTCCTACAACCAAATTTATCTCGAAAGACAACTAGACCCAAATTTGTCCTTTATGGACACCTGATTAGCCCCTAAAGACCCCAGACTTACCCCCCAACGGGCAATTAACAACCACGAACATTGAGCAAGTTCAAACAACGTTGAAACTTAATATGTCGAACCGACTTGGTAAACATATCAGCAAGATTTTCAGCTATACGTACCTTTTTCACCTTAATTCTTGTATCACTTGTAACACTTCGTCTTTTTAAGACTAATAAAAATAAGCTAAAATAATAATAAATAAAGAAACTATTAGATAAAACTGGCAGCAGAAATACCACTGAGACGAAAAATGTCACTCTAAAATAATATAAATAGTAATAAATCCCAAACCGAATATCCTCGAAAGATAAAGAGATGAGGTCCCATACCCTCACTCCAAAAGTACTATTACAACTCAAAAATAAATATCCAGAAAATCATTATTAAACTTCATGAAAATCCATGAGGCAACTATCCATCAAAACTCTACTTAAGATCTACTAAGAAGGAAGTCTTAATCCTACTATCATAATGCTCATCTACCACCGTAAGGGCCATATCCTTGCTCACTGGGCCGAGTCTCACCACCCCAGTCCAAATGGCAACAATCCTAAACTTCCACATCTGCAAAATATACAACAACAAATCCACAATTAGTGGGGAATAACAAACAGCTCTCCCAATCCAATTAGGATTCAATTAACAATTTAATAAACGAAGAATAATGTTAAAAACACAAGAAGATAATCATGCAAACAAAACAATAGACAAAGTGTGAAATAAAAATAACAAAACCATAAATAAATCATAAAACAAGTTAAACAACATGATAATCCATCAATAAGCAATTAAAGCGTAATAAATGAAAGGAAGCGATGAATAAATAATTAAAGATAATAAAAGTCTTCAAAATTATATATATATTAATATTATTGAGTGAGTTGAACGCTAGTGACCGCAGCCCAATTCCTAAGAGTATATTAGATCGCAACCTCCAGAACGGCATATGGGTTACGTTCCCTACCGTCTATGTCTAAGAATGGTCAAACTCCCGATGCGGGATAACATCTCAATGTTTCCCGTCCTCTTGGACGACAACATATCCTAAGTTTCTCCTATGCAGAGTAGCACCCTGCTGAGTTCCCCCTGTCCTCCAGGAGTGTATGTTCAAAACCTTCGGGATACAAGATCCCTTAGACTACCCAGCTCAAAATAAAAACGTTTCCAAACTTAGTGAAATAGGTATAAATAGTAATTTTCAAGCATCCAAATATTCTTCAAGTATTCACAATCTCTCAAATAAACATAATTCCTCAAACCAATTCTTCAGAATAATACTTCACAGTAATAATAATAATATATATATTTACTAAAAGTTAAGATTTGCAATCAACTCCTTCAAAACCCTTTAATTTAACCAAAAATAAAAATACTAAAACATGCTTCAACCATCAATAACTCAAAAAAAATTCAGCATACATGAAACAATAAAATATAAAGAAATTTCATGCTCAACACAACAAATATAAAACGAAACAACAACAAGTAGCAACCGGGTGGCGAGCACTGATCGTGGTGCATGACCATTCCACTGCCGCGGCTGCAGTAGTGGCATGACACCACTGCCGGCGGTCCACGACTGCCGTGGTGGTGGTGGTGTCACGCTCTCCTTCTTCCCTCTTTCGTAATTATTTCACAACCTCCAATACATATACATACTAATTTAATACTTCAAGAAATTAAATAAAAGAACACATACATCTCCTTAAAGATACAAACTAAGAACATAGAAATTAAAAAAAAGTACAACATAAGTTTCCAACTCTAAACAACAAAATTCCAGCACTAATTAATTCCTTTAAAGAGCCAAAAACAATTAATAAACCTCCTAAAAACATGGTTATAAATCTATGAGTAATAAAATAGAACAAGTATATATATCATTATTACACTAAATTATAAACATTCATAACAAATAAAATAATTCCAGCACTACTAACTGATAATTGGCCATGCGATTTCGCATATTCAAATTGCAACCAAAACCTTATGAGCCTATTTTTAACAAAAGAAATTGGCCAATAAATCTAATGTTCCCTACCCAATTTTTTGAACCTTACACACTCATATACTCCTATAAAAAAAACCTAAAAAAGAAATTATAAAAAAAATCCGGTATTGACGAGGCAAGAAATTAATTACACAATCATGCAATATATAATTTCTAGTTTCCAAAATAAAAGAACTTCAAAAAAGGAAGCAATGACATTGAACATACCAGTAGTTTCCAAAAAAACCGAACTTCAAGAAAGGAAGCAATAACATACCAGTAGTAGCAGTAGTAAGGGTGGTAGCAACATGGTACTTCTTACGTAAGCGGAAGTATACGTAGAAAAGAACGCAAAAACCTACTATGGTAATCAATGCAATTGTACACCCAGATATAGACACCGCTAGAAGTAATTTTGAGATCGACATTGGAAAACCTCGGCGGAGCGGGTGCAGTTCGGTTGCGGTGCCGGGAGGCCGGGAGGGAGAGGTTGGGATTTTGTTAAAAACTTCTATGGTGTTTCTCTCTTAGTCTCTTAAGTATGCTTAGTTGAATTTCTTTTTTAATGACAGGGACCTAATAAGATATTTCTAAAAACTATTTTTTCCATCACCCAACAAAAACGCCAATGGCAGTGGAACGAAGATTTAAATTTTTATAAGTAATTAATTATTTTTTAAAAATATTTATTAGGTAGTTATTTGCGAAAATACACTTAACTGTTAGAATTTCTCCTTAAAAAAATGATATATATTGTTAAAAGAAAATTGATAATTTGATTAATTTATGTGAACTATTTTTAAAAAGATTATAAATGAAAATACCATAAAGGAATGCCAATTCAGGAAACGGGAACAATAAATGAAAATCGAGGGAGTATTTGGTTATTCATATTTATTCTCATGAATAATCAACTCAAAAAAAAAAACATATAAATTAAAGTTATAGATAGAGCTTTATTATGTATCATTTATTATAACCAATTTTGGCATATCATTGCAAATTCATACATTTATTATTAGTACGAGAATCATTTTATAACTTTTTTCTTATTTTAAATGATTTTTTTTTCTTCAAAAGAGGAACAATTCCAACAAAATAGAAGCAACCAAACACAAAAGAAAACACCAAAACAAACTCCAACCTACCAGCTAGTAGATTAACTGTAATCCTTCGTAAATTTATGAATTTTATAAATATATTTTAATGTATAGTTATGTATATTAAAATATATTTTAGTATTTTATTAATGATTTATTTTTTCAAAAATTGACTATTTGAAAGTCAAAGAAACTATTTTTATGATTTAAAGAAGTTAAAATATTTTATCTAGACATGCTTTGAAAAATATTTGAAAAGCTTTGAACACTTTTTGGATTTGGAAAAGGATTTCTAATTGGGTATGAGGAACCCAAATACTTTTTTGATTTGAAAAGGGATTCTTAGTCCGGTATGGGCAACTCAAACACTAATTTCATCAATTATTAAACTTTATTTGAGCCCAATTACCTTTTTCTAAGCCCACAAAGAAAACCCATATAAACCTCATAAACCCCAAAAATTTCCCACATAACTTATTTCCTCTCTCTTCCTCTCAAATATTTCAACCACCCTTATTTTCCTCTCTCTTTTCTTTTTCTCTCTCCTCCTCATGGGCCCTCCTCCTCGTCGGCTGACCACCGTCCTTCACCAGCCGACCACCGACCTCGCCGCTGCTGTGTTGCGTCGGTCCTCCCTTAGTGTCGCGTGTCTCTCTTTCCTCCTTCCTTTGATTTGGTTAATTTCTTCCTCCTCAAGTTATCTTCAATGTAAAGTTTGCGTTTTTAAGAATTGTTTTAATATGATTATGTGTGAAGATTATTGTTTGATGATTTATTTATGAATCTAAGATTATATCATTTATTTATTAAAGAAATAAAAATTCTGATTTACTTGTTATGATTTACTTATTATGATTGAATTGGATTTTTAGTTATCAAAGCATGAATTTTTAGGGTTTTAAAGGTTGTAAAATCATACTCCCTCCGTCCCAAAATATAATTCTCATTTCATTTTGCACAGTCTCCAAGACGTACCTTTGACCTACGATATCTTCTATTTCTTATTAGTAAAAAATATAAAAAGTTTATATTACGAATTTACACATTGAGACGAATTTAACAAGACCCCTCATGAATATGTTTTTTTTTGTATACATTAGTAAGAATATTTGGTCACAGTTTTTAAAATTTGACTCCCAAAATAGAAATGGGAACTATATTTTGGGACGTAGGGAGTAGTAGTTTATTATGAGTTATGAAATTGATTATTTTTATGATTTTAAACATGTTTAAATATGTTTTGCAGGAGTTTTAACATATAATGTATTGGAAATTTAAAGGGAGTATTGTTATCGAGTTTTATGATGAGTTTTAACAACCAGTGTAGTAGTACTATACTAGGAGGTTTGATAATCAAGTTTTAATGACGAAAAAGGGTTTTAAACACTTGGGTTTAAAGTATTTTATTATTGTTGTAAATTGATAAAGGATTGATTGTGAAATTATATTGGTTGTTTTAGGCGGAGAATTCTCTTCAGGAGACTTTTAAGATTGTTAAAGTGGCCTCTCAATTTGTCTACACAAGGTACGTACATACCTATGTGTTAATTGGATTAGTATCATGATTATGTGGATGAGAATTATGTAGTATCATGTATAGGAATTATTTTGAGTTCATATATGATTTCTATTATGTTAGATTTGCATGTTTTAATTTATGCCGTTGTGTGAGACATGTTGGTTTTGAGATTTATATCATGTTTGTATGGAAGATTGATGCAAGCATATGGTTGGTAACTTTATTTTATTAATTCATATGAGAGATTAATAAATGTATTAGTTTGGATCATGATTGAATCATGTTGGACCCTTTTGGGTATTCACTACTTTATAAGGATCGATGGTCTTATTTTGAAAGTTGATATTTTATACCTATGAAAAGTAGTTTGATCGTTGGCTAGGTTCAACAAATAAAGAAAGCTTGGATTAAAGTTGGAATTAATTTTGAGTTGTTAAGTTGTGTGGTCACTTATCTAATCCTAAGATAAAAATGGAAGTTTATGATTGTTGAATGATTGGTTGTGAGTCATAACAAGTAATGATTGGTTAATCATGTAAAGTGAAACGTGGATAGCAATGGTTTTAGACTTGTGCACGTCTAAAGTGTTGGACAATCAGGAGTTGGAGTATATGGTGGTAGCCCATGGCTTTTTCTGAGAACGGATTGATCATTGTGTCATATTTTTATTGAAAAAGGTTCCTCGATATCGTAGGTCATAGGAATACAGAGTCGCACCCGTATTTCGTCGTCTTCCAAAGGGAAGGTTGGTTTTTAGTTAGACAATTCGGTCCATTGACTATTCCATTCAAAGTAATATAGGTGTGGTTGTAAAGTTTAATTCAGTATAAGTTATCTGCAAGTTATTATATTATTATTTATTCCTATTTACTATTTATTAGTATCATGTTATGATTGTTTATTTATTTAGTATGTAGTTAGACCTGGGCATGGGCTGGGTCGAGCCTGTTCACGAGCTCGGCCCGCAGGCTTGGGGAAATGACGGGTCGTGTCATGACTGAAATTTCCAAATTTTGTCTGCGGGCCGGGCTCGTGCCTCCTGCGGGCTTGGCCCGTGTTTTATGTTGTTTTTTTGGATTTTTGATAGTTTAAGGCTAAAAAACAAAGGAAAGGGGTGTTCGGCCCACGGGCCATCTTTTTTTGACCGTGACAGGCCCACAGCCCACATAGCGGACAATGGACTGAGCCGGCCCGCGTGCTGGCCTGGCCCATGCCCACCTCTATATGTAGTACTCAACTTTGCTGATTGATGATCCATTTTGGTGAGCACTCTCTAGATATCAATACTGCATTGTCCATATACAGATTTGAAGATGATGCATCTTTGGGTTTGGATTTGGAGAGCTTGTGTGGACCATTTATCGTACTTTGAGTCTATACTTCTCGTAGTTGGTTTTGGTTTTAAGTTTAAATTGACTTTTGTTGGTTTGACTTATAGAGTTGACCATTTATCCACGTGTACTTCTCTTTCCCTTTGATTGTATATATTCCTGTTTCTTTAGGTTAGATTACTTGAAGGATTAGAGATTTGGCATGCTATGGATGGAGAAATTATCGTATTAGACCAATTTAATTCAATAACACGGGGTTCACGAGCGATAAGCCTTTCTTGAAATTGATTTCTCATGCTTCAGAAAAGCTAGCAAATCTAATCTACCATATAAGTTGTTACAACTCAACTTAGAGGGATGATAAAGCTATTGCAATTGGATGCATATAATTAATATGATATAGTGTTTGCGTAGGTAACATATAGGGTTGTATAGGAAATAGTGTTTGCTCAGGTGGAATATAGTGTTTGTTTTTATAAAGCATCTTCTTTTAAGAGAAAGACACAAGCACTATATTTTACCTACGCAAACACTATATACGTTTTGTTAGATGCATCTAACTGTCATAGGTTTATCACTCCTCGACTTATGCGGTTATGCCTCATTGTCTCTATTTTGCCACATCATCTACCTTCACCAATAACATGAAACTTTAGATTTTAAGTTGATGATGTATCAAAATTAAGGTGAGATGGAACACAAGATGACAATAAGAGTCAGAAACCGCAACATAGCTGAAAACTTCTTGATATAGCTCTATTGACAAAGCTTATTGCTCTGCTATATGTAAGTCTTACAGTCTGAAAAAGAGAATACAGTAACAATAGGAGTATGCCTGAGAAAATTCATAGCAATAAGTGGTTTCACTCATCTCATGCTGTGATGTTGATTTGGTAAGCTGCCTCTCCCACAACCAGAAAATAAACACCTTTGGCAATCGTCATCAGCCCATCCTTGTTAGCTTTACTTAGGTGCTCACATGGACTCACGGGAAACTCAATTTCCTTAAATTCTCCTTCATTTAAGTTCACGCTCTCAAACCCGATCAACTGTTTTATTGGACTACCATCAATCTGCACACCAGTCTTCACAAAAAGTAACACCGGATGCCTGCCTGGTGTTTTCCCGTTATTTTTCACTCTAACAACTGCTATTAACTTCCCTGTCTCACAGAATTGCTTACTCATATGTGAAATCAATAGTGGTTGGGTGATGTTTGAGCCCTTGAGAAACGGGTTAGCATATGATTCCAAATTCAAGCTTAGTGTATTTCGAGTAACTGAGGCAAACTCATAAGAATAGGTTGAGTAGCTTAGACCATAACCAAATTCAAAAACCTTCTTGCCTTCGTAGAATCTGTATGTCCTCCCTGGATAGCCTGAAGACTTGTCAGGCCGCATCCTCATATCTGTCATTGGTACTTGAGCAAAATCTTTTGGATACCATGTCACTGGTAATCTCCCACCTGCAGTCGTGCGAAAACTATGAACACCTTTAGAGGAACTTATGGAATTTATTTGCCTGATTTATAGAGATAGTTGTAAATTTCTCTAAATTCAGTAAAATATGCATTTTAATCTTTAATGAAGTATCTTCTAAGAAAAACTCTATTTGGCTAACTGTTAGCCAACTAACAAGAAGGTATACTATCGAAAATGTCCTAACTTAACTATGGATAGTTGTATTTTTGGGTAAATTGGATAATATACCTCCTTGTTAGCTGGCTAACAGTTAGCCAAATAGACCAATTCTATCTCTAATTGGTGTAAGTAAAAATTATAAAAAGTTGATGTTTGGAATCTTCGCATTTAGACTAAGCTAACAAGATCGCAGTTAACTGTATCTTTTTATGCAATGGTGAAAAAATGTAGTCATACTTGTTTGATGAATAGTGTCAAAATGTCAAATGGTACAACTAAAAAAACAGAGGAAATAGATATTGAGTACCTGGGTTATGATCACCAAAAATGACTTCTGCTAGGGCAAGTCCCCCGGCTTCCCCTGGATAACCAGCCCATAATATGCTTCCAACTTCATCGTCATCCCTTGCAAGAGAGATGTCAACTGGACCACCACAAAGAAGCAGTAGTACAACCGGCTTTTTTGCAGCTTCTGCTACACTTTTTATAAGACTTTGCTGTTTACCAGGAAGAACGAGATCAACACGATCCAGTTTCTCTCTTTCCTGTGTTTGATCCAAACCCATCACAAGAACAACATAATCTACCGCTTTAGCTATTTCCACAACTTGTTCAACTTCAGCAGATGAACACTCAACCGCATTGCATCCCGGATGATACTTTATACCCTCAACATAAAGTTGTAAGGCTTCAAGAATTGTTGTAGTTTTGCACGGAAAACCTTCATAGTTACCGAGCAGAACTTGAGGAGAATCTGCATTAGGTCCTATTACAGCAAATGAACTGTTTTTCGCTTTTGACAGCGGAAGGAGATTGTTAACATTTTTAAGAAGTACAATGCTGTTTTTGGCAGCTTCAAGAGCAAGATTTTGATGCTCTTCAGAGCAAACTTGTTCTGGACCGATCTTCCTGAAAGATCCAATTTTCCTTGGATCTCCATTGAAAAGGCCTAACCTCATTCGGACAGAGAACAAGTTGTGAAGGGCTCGGTCTAAATCTTCCTCTGTAATTTTTTTCTGCTCAAGTGCTGATCTGGAATATCGTGTTGTGTAAGAGCCACATTCCACATCCATCCCTGCAACGCCACCAACTCCGTAAAAAGTGATTTTTAAGTAAGAACATCTTAGATTTTTTGGAACTTTTATGAACTCTCAAAACAAAACTTCTTAAACTTGTAAATTGAAGGTGGGTAGCCTTTATCTGAAAATAGAACTTATCTGAACTTATGATTCTGAAATATATTTTAGGTTTACCTGCACTTAGAACAGCAGCAACTGCATCTTCTGGTGTTTTGGCATAACCCTGTTGCTCATATATTATAGGCACTGCATTACAGTCTGAGACTATGTACCTAAGCATCAATAAATACCCGAAACTGTTACGAACGGAGCTACTACTTATAGTAGTAGAAATGATCAATTGTTGTTTCTCCAAAAAGAAAATCATGATATACATGTAGCTACCCATCAAAACGCCACTGCCCTCTAGCTGTGTCTGTTAAGAAATCATAATGTGCACAACTAGGGATTCCATTCACACGATTATACGCACACATTATCGAGCTGGCTTGACCTTGTTCAACACAGCTCTGGAATGGGGGCTGGAACGTATCTGCCAAATCTTGCTTAGACACCTTCAAAACACACAAAAGCGAATGCAGCAATCAAGTGAGCAACTTATTTTTTTTGAGCGGGTGGGATGAGGTAGAGCAGAAAGTGGGAAAGCCATCCCTTAATGCCCTCAAAGCTCAAATGGCAGGATTTGAATTCCTGACCTATGGACACACACTAAGAATCTCACTCACCAATTGAGTCTGAAAACAGAAGTGGACGGAAAACAGGAAAGAAGATGAGAAGCTATTTACCTTAGCATCGAAAGTATAACGAGTGATGCCGTGCCAGTTATCCAAGTCATGAGCTGTGAAGTGCTTACAGCAAGCAGAGGCTTGAAGGTGCTGTGAAGTCTTCTTCCCTTGAATAGTATACCCTTGAATGCCTCTGACATAGGACACTCCATATCTAGAAGTCAGCAATGGGTCTTCTCCAGGGGTTTCCTGCCCTCTTCCCCACCTTGGATCTCTAAATATGTTTATGTTTGGTGCCCAAAATGTCAAGCCTTTGCCTTGTCCAACGTTGTACATCGCCCTTGCTTCTGTTGCAATTGCCTTCATTGATCCAAAAGCCAAACCATTATACACTTAATAGGGAGTATTATTTACATTGATATATGATGATCCTTAAACCAAGCTCTATGTTCCAAAATAGCAAGTAAAAAACCTACAAAAGTAAGTGAAAATAGAGTTGTTTGGATGACATAAATATGCAAAGTGATACTTTCTAATTTCCAAAATACTCTACTTGGGAAGTACTTTGCCTAACCCCCCTATGGAACACCTACTTGTCATACTTAATCAAAAGTACTTTCTTCATACATCATAGGTAACAAATATTCCTTGGAATTGAAATTCCATCAAACTGATTCTTTTTATTTTCAACCAAATGATCACTTAAATGTTTTAATTCACCCAATATCTAATTTCCATACTTTCTAACATGATTCTTCTATAAATTTGATTAGCTCGTGACGTAGAATAATAATAAGTGATCATCCTAATTCTTAAGCATTGACTAGAGACAGCCTCAATTACATAATTTTCCGTTCTCATAATATCCCTACATACCTCAAGGAAATAGAAAAAATGTAGACATTTGAGAAAGGATGTCGGTTAATATTGAGGTAACATGAATAATAGGTCATAAGTTCGAATCTCCACTCTCCTTCTTTATACTTTGTACTGCATTCGTGTCTTATATGAATAAAAGAAAAATTGAAGACGACCAGCCGTGAAAAAGAGGAGACAAACATGAAGCATGAAGGCAATTAAAATGCCACTAACAAGTTGAAAGTTCATACAACAAAACTCTTGACTTCTCTAGAAACTAAAGGTTCGTCTATGAACTGGCAAATTTCAGACTTTTCTAACCATCCAGACGAATGCACTAGTCAGGTCTAGCAAAAATTCTCTTGTTTCTTTGTCTGACACCTTTATTTATTTATTTTAAGAATTGCCTGTCATGTCACATACGACACTTTCATTTCGAACTAAAAACTTTAAATTTTTCTACAAAATAAAATAATAGAGTCAAGTTGTACACTTGACTGTCCGTATCCAAGTAGACACTAAATCTGTATTACGCATTAACTAGAATCAAGTTAATGAGTCCTGACTCACCTGAGCAATGCGATACCAAAGCTGAGAATCAAAGGAAGAAGCAGTGAGAATGATCTGAGGGAACATAGTAGCTGCCTTAATTGTAGCAGTCCCATTCAAAATGGTGCCATTTTCATCAAACGTACCATTGAATCGGTACCCACGGCCGTGCCTTGACACCCCATGAAGTGACTCGGACCACCACTCGTAAGCAGGGATACCGAGTCGCTGAATCGCTGGAGCTGAGTTGGTGAGTTGGGATATCTTCTCGTCTATACTGAGTCGACTCACTAGGTCCTTGACTCGTTGGTTGATGGGTAATTTGTTATTGCAAAAAAGATAAGATTTTGTTAATGGGTTTGACGAGTCACAAGCGAAGAGTGGCCGAGATGGGACTGAGTTCACTCTGCCGAGTTGAACGAGTGTAGAAGTAAAGAAAAGGTATATCAAGTTGGGAAGAACCAGAGTTGTTTTTCTGGCATTCATGGTTTAAGACTTTGGTACTATAACTCTACAAGTTTCAAAATCACAAGTATTCATCAAAATTCACACTATAAATTAATAAAGATAACGCATGCACGAAAAAATGGATAACAAAATGATGAAACATCATTTCATATTTTCATGGATGACATGGGGCTAGTGGTCCAGTAACAGCTTTTCTGTTCTTTGGAAACTTTTATTTTACCCATATCATTACATTAATTAGTTCAAAAGCACCTAATTTTAATTCATAAATAAGAAATTGTATCACGTGACACTATCTGTTGACTTCAAATTAATATATTAATGTTTTAATCACTAAACTAGATATATGTAATTCATAAATAGGTATGTAGTTTTCTTTTATAGTGTGTAAGATATATGCGAGCGTGGCACATTAAGTCAAAGATAGAGTGTGGCATTATGTGTCATCTAGTATCACGGGCGTGAAAACACTACCTTTATGTACTCATTTACTGTTATTGATGTTGTCATGTACATTTCTTCATTCATATATTTCATTATTCATGGTGCATAATGACTAGTGAGCATTAAACTTTTTAAACTTGCGTAAGACAAGGCAAATTGCGTAAATGTATCTGATATTGTTATGAGAGAATATACATTATTGAAGAATAGATAAGAAAGTTTGTTGGATAAACAAATTGCTTTCATATGGGGAATTGAAGTGGTATGCCATATGCAGCCTGAAAGTGCACTAGTGTCTAGTGTTGTGCACTTGCACAAGATCGTAAAGATGTTTGCAATATCTGACAAGACACCATATCCTTATAATTCGGATCACAAAATCATGGAAGATGTCGGGTATTGTTTCTTTCATGGATGGGTTGAGGCATGGAGCAACCAACATCAGAGCCCAGAGGGCATTTCATTTTTATTTTGGGAAGAGCATCAGAGGATATTCTGTGCATGTAGTTTCTCAAAACTTTATGCGATAAGTGGGCATGAGCCTGGCCAGCACGAGCCAGCTCGAGGCCCGGCCCGGCACGTTGTCCGCTACGTGGGCCGCGGGCCTGTCACGATCAAGAAATTTGATTTCAGGCGCGTACTGGTACGAGCCCACCTAGATGGCCCGCGGGCCAAACACTCCTTTCCTTTATGTTTTAGCCTAAAACTGTAAAAAATTCAAAAAAAAAATAACATAAAATATGAGCCAAGCCCGCAGGAGGCACGAGCCCGACCCGCAGGCCTGGGCCGAGCCGTGGACAAAATTTGGAAATTTCAGGCCCGGCCCGCCATTTCCCCAAGCCGGCGGGCCGAGCCTATGAACAGGCTCGGCCCGGCCAATGCCCAGGTCTAGGTCATGGCATAGTGGTTGTTCACTTTTTCTCTTAACCAATTGTTCGGGGGTACAATTCTCAACTTTTGGGAATAGAAAGAGATTATTGACTAGCCCTTTACCCTTAAGTGGAACACCCAAGCGAAAGGATTAGTCACCACTATCAGCGGTTAGATACCTTGATTGTTTAAAAAAAAAAAGCTTTATGCAATGAGCAGATAACTATTACTCTAATCTATGCACCAAAACAGCAGTTCTATTTTTTGAGGGTTCACACTCACACAAAAAGAGCTAATGGAGCTACATCTCTTGGAGGCTTGGACCAATTTGGTATTAATCATGTTTGTGATAATAATACTCATTTAACCACCTTACTACACTTATTTTGGTTCTTAACAGCTTTGTAAGAATAGTGACTTGAATGGTGCCTTGAAGGTGTTTGGTAGAATGCGTGAAGAAGGAATGACATAAGGCTGATTTTGAATGCACATATCTCTCAATCTATAAATGGTTTTGATGTGATTCAAATGGAGGTGATAGCTTGTTCCAAGAGCTTTCCAACGATAGGTCATATGCCCAATTCCGCTGAGAAACGAGAAAGTTATGTCAGTTTTACGAAGAACTGACGAAACTGTTTTCGTCCTCGCCCGGTCGGGCGTATCTCGCCCGGTCGGGCGCGCAAGCTGTTCTGGGAGAGCTGGGGACCGCCCGGTTGGGCGGATTTCGCCCGGGCGGGTCGGGCGAATAGCGGAAACGCGTTTTTGAGCGCTAAGTATAAATAGGTTATTTATACCTAGGTTTTGAACGGCGAATTTGTCTATATTCTCTCTGTAATCTGGTTTTCCTCACATAATAAAATATTCTCTCCCTCTCTGCCGTGGATGTAGCCAAATTGATGAACCACGTAAATCTGGTGTCTGATTTTATCTTTTTTGCATTCATTATTTGTTTCTCTCTCACATCCGTTATAACAAACTGTTATCAAGAGCTTTGGTGTTCGATCTGTGTGAGAAAGATGTCTGGGGTGAATGTCAAAATCGATAAATTTTCTGGGAGGAATAGTTTTAGTCTGTGGCAGATCAAGATGCGGGCTTTACTGAAGCAACAGGGTTGTGGGCACCGTTGGCAAAGAAAGCAACGGATTCAGTCACCGCTGAGATGGTCGTTCTGGAGGAGAAGGCTCATTCAACGATTATGATGTGTCTGGAAGATGACATAATCACTGAAGTCGCGGAGGAGGAAACCGCATCTGGTCTGTGGTTGAAATTAGAGGGTTTGTACATGACAAAATCTCTAACCAACAAGTTGATGATGAAACAACGTCTGTTCAGCCTGCGTATGCAGGAAGGTACGTCTCTAAGGGATCATCTAGATAAACTGAATATTATCTTGCTAGATCTGAGAAATATTGATGTTAAAGTAGATGATGAGGATGCTGCTTTAATATTGTTGGTATCTTTGCCTATATCATATGAGCATTTTGTGGATTCCTTTATTGTTGGTAAAGATAGTCTGTCGTTAGAAGAAGTAAGATCTGCTCTGCATACTAGAGAGATTCGTCATAAGGCGTCTGGTACACGTATAGGCGATCAGGCTGCTGGATTAGTAGCCAGTAGTAATGGACAGGAGAATTCGGGGAAAAAATCCAGGAAACCGTCTTCTAGAGGTCCTAAATCTAGTGATGTCTGTAATTACTGTAAGGAAACGGGACATTGGAAAAGGGAGTGTCCTAAAAGAAAAAATAAATCTGGGTCAGATGAATCTGGGTCTGGTTCTGCTGCTGTTGCAGCAGAAAATTTCAGTTCTGATGATGATATTGCTTTAGTTGCTAATGAACAAACACATTGCAGTGATGTGTGGGTTTTAGATTCTGGAGCGTCTTGTCATATGTGTTCGTGCAGGGAGTGGTTTATGAACTATAAACAGGTTGATGGAAGTGTTACTATGGCCAACAGTGAGGTCTGTAAGATAGTGGGTATAGGGTCCATCAGAATTAGGACATGTGATAGCAAAGTCTGTACTTTGAATGATGTTAGGCATGTTCCACAGGTCACAAAGAATCTGATTTCACTTAGTCTGTTAGACAAGAAAGGGCTCCGTTTCAAAGGTAAGGGTGGAGGGTTGTATGTCTACAGGGGTTCGAAGATGATACTGAAAGGGGTTAAACGGGAGACATTATATGTGTTGCAAGGGTCTACGTTATCTGAGTTTGGGGTTGCTACATTGGTTGTTTGTGATAGTGTTGAGAAACAGGTGGAGCACAGAGGCACTCTAGGTTGGAGTGGTGGTTCACGTCAGGGAGAAAACCGTCAACACTCACAATCTGAATCTGAAATTCCCTGTTCTTCGTCATCAAAATTGGGTCAGCCAAACTTGACTCCTGGTGAGCATGAAATCTTTAGGAACTCTCCCCAAAGGGACGGTTGTGAAGACATGGTGGGTTTTGCACTGTATGTCGGAGAGGTGAATATTTTTGGGCCATCCAAGGAAGGTGTTACTTATGCTAGGAAAGAGTATAAGGAGCACATCTGTTCGAATTTGTTTCCACAGGGTAAGTTCCAAGGTTGCTTGGACTTACAAGTTGTTCGTGATTGTTAGTTGCCCTCTTGGGGCAATTCTGGGGTCCTTAGGGACTAATCTGGTCTGGTTGTCTGTTGGGAAAAATCTGGTGTAAGGAGATTCTGGCGTTGTGATCAATGCATCTGGTTTTCTGGTTATTGTGAGAAGATTCAAGTCATGGTGGAGATTTGTAAGAATAGTGACTTGAATGGTGCCTTGAAGGTGTTTGGTAGAATGCGTGAAGAATGAATGACATAAGGCTGACTTTGAATGCACATATCTCTCAATCTATAAATGGTTTTGATGTGATTCAAATTGAAGGTGATAGCTTGTTCCAAGAGCTTTCCAACGATAGGTCATATGCCCAATTCCGCTGAGAAACGAGAAAGTTATGTCAGTTTTACGAAGAACTACCGAAACTGTTTTCGTCCTCGCCCGGTCGGGGGCGCAAGCTGTTCTGGGAGAGCTGGGGACCGCCCGGGCGGGTCGGCGAATTATGCGGAAACGCGTTTTTGAGCCGCTAAGTATAAATAGGTTATTTATACCTAGGTTTTGAACGACGAATTAGTCTATATTCTCTCTGTAATTTGGTTTTCCTCACATAATAAAATATTCTCTCCCTCTCTGCCGTGGATGTAGCCAAATTGGTGAACCACGTAAATCTGTTGTCTGTTTTTATTGTTTTTTGCATTCATTATTTGTTTCTCTCTCACATCCGTTATAACAAGCTTACCATAGGGATAGGACGGTTTTCATTATTCACACCTGTCTAAGAGAGAATTTCTTTTTTTATAACTAAGACTCAATATCTAGCATAAGGGTAAGTGAGGAATCCAATTTAACATGGATCATAAATGAATTGCAAATTATACTCAGTTTCATTTTTCTTAATCTTCGAGAAACAATTTAATAGATGAGTGATCAAAGTACGTATTATATAGAATTTTATTTATATACAAGGATTTTAGTTGGACCAACCTTATATCAGAGTCCAAGCTCACACCCAAAGGAAACAAAACACCTCCCTTCCCTGGATTATGAGGGACTGTATCTTTATCTCTATTATATAAGGGAAGGGGGGAGCAATGGTGTCCTTTTTTGAATTGCCTATTTTGCCCCCCTTTCCTTTCTAAATTACAAAAGGAATGTCAAAATCAAAATCGACACTAAAAGAAAACTATCGAAAAATACTTTACAACACTCACTCACAAATCACTTAAAAGAAGAAACTTTACAAATCACTCATACAATTGAGAAAATCACGTTATAAAAATCACGCAAATCACTCAAATAATCAGGAACTTTATTAAAACTTAAAATTTTTTACATATAAACTAAAACTAATAACCTAGAACGTCAATACATACAAAAACATTTACAAAAATTTAGTTGCAAATCACTATTCTCAAGAACCATTCACAATTAATGGTGGGTCACAATAAAAAATAGAGGTGTATTTGTAGTGAAATCAGAATTTAGAAGTTAGACAAGGAAGAACATTATTTACTTTTTTATAGTGTTTCCTATATATAATGAAACTTTTACATATATTTGGACCTATCTTTTTCTATTATATAATAACGTTTAACTATTAAGGTAAAAAGGTTTATGTGAAATATCATTCAAGAATTAAAGTACAGCATATCTCTATTATATAAGCGAATGTGGGGAGCTATGTTGTCCCCGAATAAAGAGACTATGTTACGCGCTTCCTATTCTAAATTACAAATTCACTTACAAATCAAAATGGGGTTCAAACAAAAATTTCAATATATAATTATAACAATCACTCACAGGTCAACTAAAATCATAAAATTGCATAATTTGCGTTATGCAAATCACTAAAACCAAGAAGCTTTACAAAAACTTAAAAATTCACTTACAAACTACAACCTATGAAAAAAGTGACTTGAAATCAAAGTGTCCACTTTCTTTACAATTTTATGAAGTATTGTACATAATTTAAAAATCAACTAAAAAATTATAATATTAGAAATCATAAATAAATTCAATATAATATCTATTTTGTTCATAGAATTTAACTTTGAAAGTAAAAAAAAAAATGGTGAGAGACTTAAGTGACAGAAACTAAACCAATCAAATTTTGCAACTAAAAACAATTATACTTCGTATGTCTAATGTTCAAAATTTGACTCTTATGCCGAAGAAAATCGAATTTCTGTTTCAAAAAAAATTCAAGCACGCATCGCGTGCAAAAAATTCTAGTACTTCAATTATGAGAGGCCATGATGAATCGTAAATAAAACTCTACTACTTCCTCCGTTTCAAAATACTCGCTACACTTTTCATTATGGAAAGTTTCACATTACTTGCTACACTTCTTTTTTAGGCAATAAACTCTCTCTATCTCTCTCCTCCCACATGGGTCCCTTTTCTTTTTACTCTCTACCTCTCTCTCTTCTCCAAAAATTGTCTAAGAGTCCATGAATTGAGAAGTGTAGTGAGTAATATGAAACAGATCGAGGAAGTACTTCTTTAGCATTATGAGGCCAATGCAGTTTAAAGAGCATGCCTAGACTAGAGTGTGCAAATCAACTAGGTCAGCACAACCAACTATACACAAGCCAAAGGCAAAAGCCTCAACTGCATTTACAAACTCTGCAACCAATTATAATCAGTGCTAGAAACTTTCTGAGGAAGTATATATAACTACAATTCTATTCTTTACAATTTGCTTCAAACGATTAACAGTAGCAGCAACAGTTGGCACTTGTTGATTCAAGTTCCATTGTAATTAACATAGTGTTAACTGTTAAGAAAAGAAAAAAGAAGCTGAAACTTCATTATAGTAATCTATCTAAACTCTATTGATTGGACTTCAAATCCTGCAGTTAAGTTTGTCAGCCTTGCACGTAGCAGCGTTCAACTGTTTGGAGAGAGCCTCACGTTGAAACGCCTTGCGAATGTTATCGATGGCACAAGAGTGCTCCTTGGCGTAGCGGTGCGACCCACAATAGATGCCGCCACACCGGCACTTGAACCCCGTCAATCCAACCCGTCTCCTGCATAACTCACACCGTGTACACGTACTAGTAGTAGTAGTACTATTTGCATCTTTCTTGTCACTGGAATCAACAACACTTTGCTGCTTGCTGTCGTTATGGGATGATTTACGCTCCATCTTGAGAAGAGTTTCCTTAAGGTAATCACGATAACATGAAGAACACATGTTTCGAAGTGACGGGCTTGCGAAGAATCCACAACCTTTAGCACAAAGTTGGGATGGATCTTGAACGTTATGCATGGTTGTCGTGAAGATTAGAGTGCTGCGAATTAAGAATAGAATCAAGATAATCGTATAACGAGTAAAACAAGCAATTATATGACTTTGGTGAGATTAAATGCTGCCAAGAAGTTGATCGAGTGAAATACAGCCAGTACCAAACAAAAAGAAACGAATCTTTGGTTGTGCGATAAGAGGTAAAACAAATGAAGCTTGATTGTTGCGTGGAGGAATTAAGTGAGGTCTTCGTCGCTTGTGGTTTGATTTGGACGGATGATGTTTGTTGTAGTATAATCCTATATTTATAGATGTTACAAATCTTAATCCTAATCTAATATGAATATCTAGTCCAAATATATATGTCAATGTGGAAAAAGGATTTGTTTCTAGAAAGTAGAACTCTAAAGAGACAAGATATATACGGTATATGGCTAAGTGGCTATCCATTTGTATGGAGTCTTTTTTTTTTAACATCGAGAAATCTTGCATTAATTAAACAATAAAGTACAACCTATTTCTAATACAATCAAATATAAAACAAAGAAACACCTAAAGGAGCTTTAGTAGCTTGTACATGCTCTAACAAAACATAAACAAATAAAAACGACAAAGAGTTGCATATTAACAGGCCCGGTCCTGAGCATTGTTTGGAGGGGCAAGGGACAAGGGCCCAAGGCTAAAAGGGGCCCAATCCTAATTTTTTTTAAAAAAACTAAGAAAAAAAAAAAACTAATTAATGACCCAAATCTTCAGCATTCAACAAATTCTTCGTCTCTTCGACTTCTCTTCCGTTCTACTTCTTCACTCTTTCTCTCTCTCTTTCCAAGATCCATTAAATTCTTCTTTTAATTTCCAAATTTTTCTCTAATCTCCATTAGACTCATTGAAATTTTTATTTTCCCAAAAAATTAGCTGTTAAAATTTCCTTAAATATGGCAACGGGAATTTTTTTCCACAATTTAAATATGGAAGAATTGGATTTCTATAATGCAATACTCATATGATTTAGTCTCAATCAAGTGAAATTATTAAGATATTATGAAATTCAGAATATGAGTAAGGTTTTGGGGAATTTTTTCGATTCTGATTTGGCTTTCTGATTTTCTGCGATACTGACGCCTCGTCGGTGGACGGTGGTTGCTGCGTCGCCGGCTTGCCGCCTGCCGGAGCCCGGATTCCATCGCAGTCATCGATTGTTGCTGCCGCTTGCGGCCTACTATCTTGGCACCTGCTTGCTGTGAAACGACTTCTCTGTTCGTGAATCTGTGCTGCCCCGCTGCCGGCCTGGCCTGCCGCGCCGCCTTTCGGTGGTTTCAAGGTGTTGTTGCTCCTTTCACTTGTCTGTAATATGGTTTTAGACTTTTAATATTCTCAATTCTGTCAAACTGATTGTTAATTTCTGTGTGTTATTTATTTTATTTGCAAATTACAATGTTGCCTAAATTTTTTTTGTTAATTTCTGTGTTTTATTTGTTTTATTTGCAAATTACAATGTTGCCTAAATTTTTTTTTTGTTAATTTCTGTGTTTTCTGTGTATTTAATATTCTCAATTTTTTATTTTGTTTTATTATAATTTGTATTTTTTAAAGGGCTCCAATCTACCATTTTGCCTAGGGCCCCAAAAAGATCAGGACCGGGCCTGCATATTAAGTAAGGAGTCATCGGTCGATGATTGTGCTGGTGGAGTCCAAAATCTGATAACGGATGGAAGTGGTAGGAGAAGCGAATGTCGATCCCGTTCCGGACAACGAACAACGAACAGTGAACAATACCAACGAGCATCCATCGCTTGGGATTCTAGGCTCATCAGTTGTTGAAGAGTCACATTCATATGTGACTCATGACTCTCTCTCTCGAGAGTATTTGATGTTTCTCCTTTAGGTAGGAGAAACAGGGCATGCTGGAATCCACCTGATGTAACTAAAGTGCCGCCTGCAGATTTGAATTTTTCACGACAGATCATTGTCAAGCTAAAATGAGAGCTAAACATTATGAGCTCTCGAAAAAACCTCCGGCTTTGGGAACCGGAAAACACATATCCGAACCATAGAAACTGATCATTGCCTCGACCACAGTCACACTTCTCATCCTTTCTATTCACAGGATCCTTCATCAAAGAGTCCAAAAGGACTACATATTCTACGACTATATATACTATTACACCATCATATCTTATGCAACTGACAAACGTTTATTAACTGCCATAACCAACTCCTCTTACCAGCTTTATGAACTCTAGAAAAACAACTTATAATTGTTTCACGACTTACCACCCAAACTAAGAAAAGACCCAACACAGTGGTAGCTAACATAGACACTAGAGATGGCCAACAGGCGGGCCAGTCCAGCCCAGACCACCTCGTGGGCCGTGTGGGCTGGGCTAGATAAAGGCCAGTCCAGCCCATCTCGAAGCGTGAAATTGGTGGGTGGGTCGTGGGCCAGATTTCTTGAGCCCGGCCTACTAAAGCCCACTACTAAAACTGTCTAGTCCGGACCATGAAATTGGTCCAAACCGACCCATGAACTAGCCCAGCCCAATCCAAGTATATATTGAACCAAATTGTGTATATTTTAATCAAATTGTATATATTTTAATCAAATTGCATATATTACAATTCAATCAAATTTAAAAATAATGAAATTATTCATTAATATTAATATTTGTACATATTTTTAATTCATTTAAAAGATTTTATGTAACAATAATGAATAAATTTCAAAGATTAAATAATTTTGAAAAAAAAAATCTCATGCCGGCCTGTCAGCCCAGTCCAGCCACCAAACCCACGAATCGTGAAAACCGGTAACAGACTGGTGTGGGCC
Source organism: Beta vulgaris subsp. vulgaris (assembly GCF_026745355.1). Taxonomy (NCBI): domain Eukaryota; kingdom Viridiplantae; phylum Streptophyta; class Magnoliopsida; order Caryophyllales; family Amaranthaceae; genus Beta; species Beta vulgaris. The sequence continues at coordinate 11,046,982 of NC_079204.1, forward strand.
AAAAAATTTCAGCCCGCGGACAAGCCCGCCCAGCCCATCAATTTCACGATCCAGTCCTGGACCGTGAAATCTCATTCCAGCCTAATACGGCACACGGTTCGGCCCGTCCAGCCCGCACCAGTCGCCATCACTAATAGACACCATCAGACAAGTGGGGATAACAACCCTCGACCAACTAAGGGGGGAGACTCGACAGACTAACATGAACAAGGGAGGGGAAGAGGATGCCCAACTAGCGAAAAATCGGGGAGGGAGAGGGGAAAACCGATGCACAACCAGAGGAAGGGGAGGGGAGGCCCAATACACCAAGCTAAAACAGGGGAAGGGAGAGCAAGGGGAGGCCCAAACAAATGAAAAACAGGGAACGGGGTGGTGAAAGCCCGACACACAACTAGAGGAGGGGGAGGGGGAAGCCCAACGCGCAACTAGGGGAGGGGGAAGCCCGACGGGACTAGAGATGGCAATGGAGCTTGGACCCGTCCCAGATCCGTGGATCCAGATTCGTTTTGAAGGATCTGGATCTTAGCATTTTGGACCCTGCGGATCTGGGTCAGGTCCGGATCTCACACAAAAAAACGGATCTGGATCTTATGGAGAGGATCCAGATCCGACCCGCATATCCGTTTTTTATAGTTTGAATATTTTTAATTTTTAATTAGTAACTTAAGGCTACTGTTTATCTCATTCTTATCCAAGATTGAATCTTTTAAATGTTGGGATGTTGCTATATTGTATTTTGGTGAATGTTATAATAATTATATTATTTAGTGATAAAATATTGGCAATTGTTTGTACAATTTTTTGGGAAAACAGTCAGATCCAGATCCGTAGAACCGTGGATCTAGTGGATCCGGATCTGGGTATTGCCTTTTGCGATCCGTAGGATCCGGTTCAGATCTGGGTCTAGGCTCAAAAAACGGATCCGGATCTGGTACCACCCAAGAACCGATCTAGATCCGTCCCGTTGACATTCCTAGACGCGACTCAACTACGGGAGAAGGGTGGAAACCGACGAAACAAACCAAGGAAAAGAAACAGGGGTGGGGAGGACTAATCGACGAACAAGGGAGGGGGAACTTCGCGGCGAAGACGACGAAACCACGGGAAAGCCACAGAGGAGCAACGACGAGACCGAATCTAGAACCTTCGAGTCAGAACCGAAAATAAAAAAAAGGGGGGAAGGGCTCAACGGCCGTCGTGAGGGCGCGGAGGCGACTCAGGCGGTCGTCGAGCCCGAGGGTTTGACGGCTGAGGAAGCGCTTTGTTTTCGCCTAGGGTTTCGCTTAGAGAGAAATTCTGAGAAGAGTAAATGTTAGATTTTGAGATGGTGTCCATTTGTATGGAGTCATGACTCATGAGTTAGACAATATTCATGAATTCATGATTCATTAGGAATGTATTAGGCATAGGTATTTTTATGCTAGCTGTCTATATATGTCTTCTGCTTCAAGAAGAGGTCTTCTGCTTCAAGAAGAGTAGTTTATTTATGATTAATGAAAAGAGGTGGAAAAATGTTATTTTGGAGAATCTATCAATCTATATAATACTATAAAGCATTAAGGATTCTCTCATGTGTTAAGCGCAAATTGAATTGCTGATGTGTCAATCCTTTGTAAAATCTTTTACAATTTTTTGCCACGTGTATTTGTCTTTAAATATTTTTGTTATGCATTATTACTTTTTTTCGGCATATAATTGGAAAGCTATTTAAGAAATTGGGTCCGTTATAGAATGTAAATCAACTAAATTTAGGAATCGATTACCATTAATTAGGAATTACTTATGCATCATAAAACAGCCAAAAAAAATATGTCTCCTAAATCCGATATTTTAGGCACTAATTTTAAAAAAAACATATTCCCTAAATACGTATTTTAGGAACTAATTAAAATTCATATCCCCTAAATTCGATATTTTAGGTACTAATTATATATTTTGATACTAATTAAGAAATAAATTTGTAGTAAGAAATTGATATTTTAGGCACTACTTAAGGTATTACAACTATTTAAATGAATGATAAGTCGTTTTTATATATAGTTTTTAGATGCATTTAGGTTGCATTTTAGAGCATTTAGTTTCATATTTAGGTTCATTGTTGCATTATATTCTTAAGTTATGTTTTTTATTCCTATTCGGTATGTTTTCTTGTTTTTGATGAATTTCAGGCATTGAAGACTTATTTGGAGTATGATTGATTAATTCATTTTATTGATTATTTTTACCCCTATATTATAGTCATTTGAATATATATTATATTTATATATGAGTTTTTAATATGACTTTTACTAGTTCACGTTAATTTCTCGTATTTATTATATATATCTTATATTGGGCTTAATTAGTGTTTATTTATTTTATTATAAGTATTTGGCCTTAAGAAATATAGTCGATCTCAAGAACTTATATACAAGCAAGTAAGCCACGAGTCCCGAGCAAATACGAGAAGAAATACGAGCCTAATTCCACTACTGTTTAGACAAGTCGGCAAGATAAGCAAGCTGAAAGATTACTGTGTATCTGAAAAGAAGATACAGAGAGAGCATATGGAATATTAGAGATTGAGTTTTATTTTATTTCCTTAATTTAGCCTAAGGTTATGGGTTTATATTTTCCCCTAATTCTCTTCAACAGGAGGCGGAAGGTGACAGATTTCGCACAACACAAACAATAGTTTAGGGTTAGTTTAATTCAGCCTGTGTTGTTAAGTAATCCGCCGGTGACAGTGGCGATTATATACTACACTCGGTCTAATTTGCCTTTTGTTCTTTGTTACCAATTCAATTGCAAGATCCTGGTAATTTCGTTCCGTTCATCAATTCACCGCAATTTTCTTATTGTTTTTAATTGTCAATCTGTTTTAATTCTTTAGTTCTATGTTTGCCGCCAACTTTTATTGTCTGTTTAGATATTGCAATTGTTTGTTGTTGAACAAACTTTATCATTCGCTGGGTTGATTATCGCATTAGGCACTGATGTTCAATTCACTCTTAATTTGTCTTATTCCAATTCTATCATCACCCATCCCAGACAAATAAATGAGTTAGAAGAGATTAGAGCTGAAGCTTATGAAAGCTCTAGATTACACAAGGAAAGAGCGAAACTAATTCATGATAAGCATATTCACAGAAAGGACTTTGTTGCAGGTCAAAAAGTTCTGTTATATGACTCCAAGCTACATCTTTTCCCAGGTAAGTTAAGATCTCGTTGGACTGGTCCATATATTATTACTCATGTATTTCCTCATTGTGCAGTAGAGATCGAGAATCCTAATGGAGGGTCGCGTTTCAAAGTAAATGGTCAAAGGCTTAAACAATATCTTGAGTTGCCACAAGAGAACATGGAAGAAAATGTAGAGTGTTTGCTACTCTACGAACCTGAATACGATGATTAATGGAGCCTATGCAAGCTGCTTGGATGTACCTGAGCATCCAACCCGGGTAAATTCGTTCTTTGTTTTAATATTTTTTTTTTTTTTAATTTCATTTTAGTTCGACAATAAATAAAGTCTGCAACTATTGTTGTGTGTGTTCTATTTTCTTCTTTTCTCTTTACATTTAAGGCTTATATTGAGGCCAATGTAAGAACTAAGTGTGGGGGAGTGGCATAATTGCCAAAATTTTGAATTTTTGCTTATGTCTTGCTAAATATCTGCTGGAAGAATGGGAATTGTGATATGTTTGTGGTAGTATTTGCTGGAAGTAGCTTGTATTATGCTGGTTATGCTTGCTACAGGTTATTTAAAAATTATGATTTGTCAATTTTATGGGGAAGTGTTGCCGAAATTTCTGCAAATTAGGCCTCCATATTACTTTGTCTTAGCGTAATTTAACATACTTATGGTGCCTGTGCTGCTATCTTTTATTACTAGTGTTCTGCAATTTCATTATACTTTACCCATTAGAAATAAGAGTGCAAATAGCAAGTTAGCCACCTCTCCACCTCCTTAAAGGACTAACTATAAGATAGTTGACAATAGACTCTAACATTACAAAAAATTTCTTAAATTCTGTTTACTTAAATTATCAATAAAAAAAAAAGAAATGTTTTGAAGTTATGAACACGAAGACTTTATCTCTAGCAACTCCTAAATATACCTCAATAATGCTATGCTTATATGTAATCTAGCACACTATTTTATTGGCTTAGATGCGGGGTATGGAGGAAAGATTTATAATTTAATCTACTTAACTAGTACCTCTTACTTTCCTTGGTGACTTTTTCACTGCTCTTGGTTACTGGAGAATTACTTGACTTTGTTGAAGAAACGAGAGAACAATGGTTTGAAAAAAAAAAAAAGGTGGATTAGTAATCCCTAAAGGTGAGATGTTGAACCATTGTAAAAACAGAGTGATATCAATCAGTTCTTGAAATAAAAGAACTTGGAAGAGCAAATTAAAAAGCCTAAAAAGCAAAGCAAAAAGCAAAGTATCGAGTACTCCTTTGAGACCAATGGGTGGCAACTGCAATGTCATATGAGAAGGAACGATCCATGTATGGGTACTAAGTACTAATGTACAGGAAAGTAAAAGGGGAATCAACTGAAACACTAATCAAGTCTGACTAAAGTACCTCGTATTCGAACGTCAACACACTTTCACTTGAGCACCTAGATTACTGATGAGATCAAACTAATTAATTCTCAAGGTTGTTGGAGTATAAATGTTCTTTTGTGTTCATAGCTTGCTAACCTAACACTAACAAAATGATTTTCATGACTTGCAAGCTAGTGTTCTGAAAAAAAAAAAAAAAAATGTTTTAGTCTATTGTTGAATTATTGTTAGTTTGTCACTTCTAAGGTTTGGTGGATAATTATTGTTTATATATAAGTTGCACTTGGTTAAATTTATATTTTGCTCGAGGACGATCAAAGACTAAGTGTGGGGAGTTTGATTAATTCATTTTATTGATTATTTTTACCCCTATATTATAGTCTTTGAATATATATATATTTATATATGAGTTTTTAATATGACTTTTACTAGTTCACTTAATTTCTCGTATTTATTATATATATCTTATATTGGGCTTAATTATGTTTATTTATTTTATTTAGGTATTTGGCCTTAAGAAATATAGTCGATCTCAAGAACTTATATACAAGCAAGTAAGCCACGAGTCCCGAGCAAATACGAGAAGAAATACGAGCCTAATTCCACTACTGTTTAGACAAGTCGGCAAGATAAGCAAGCTGAAAGATTACTGTGTATCTGAAAAGAAGATACAGAGAGAGCATATGGAATATTAGAGATTGAGTTTTATTTTATTTCCTTATTTGCCTAAGGTTATGGGTTTATATTTTCCAATCCTCTTCAACACAGGAGCGGAAGGGACAGATTTCGCACAACACAAACAAAGTTAGGGTAGTTTAATTCAGCCTGTGTTGTTAAGTAATCCGCCGGTGACAGTGGCGATTATATACTACACTCGGTCTAATTTGCCTTTTGTTCTTTGTTACCAATTCAATTGCAAGATCCTGGTAATTTCGTTCCGTTCATCAATTCACCGCAATTTTCTTATTGTTTTTAATTGTCAATCTGTTTAATTTCTTTAGTTCTATGTTTGCCGCCAACTTTTATTGTCTGTTTAGATATTGCAATTGTTTGTTGTTGAACAAACTTTATCATTCGCTGGTTGATTATCGCATTAGGCACTGATTTTCAATTCACTCTTAATTTGTCTTATTCCAATTCTATCATCACCCATCCCAGTCAAATATATTTTCTTTCTAATATCTTAGTTTAGTACTACCTCCGTTTCTTTTTAATTGTTACACTTTGACATTTTACACTATTCACAAATTGACTTTGACCCTCGTTTGTGATTTATACGTGAATAAAAACATAGTCATGTGGATCTTGTTAGATTCGTATTAGTATGTATTTTATTAATATGTAGTTTTTATATTTTTTACAAATACAAAATTAGAGATATAAGGCTCAAAGTAGTGCATCGACATGCGTGAAAAGTGTAAGTGTAACAATTAAAAGAAACGGAGGTAGTATTTGATAAGTTTTGTCTTAGCTTCTGTCATATTTTAATTAGTTTTGTTGCTTTTTATTGATGATGTTAGATTGCCTTTGCCATGTTAGTACTCATACGTTTTTTTTGAATTACAGTAGGATTAGTAGCATTAGCATTATTTCTTCATAATACTTCATATATTGATATTTTTAGTCTTATTGCTAGTTAGTTTGCTTTAATTACGTGCTTTAGCTTCATCTACTATTCTGCTTCTAGCAATTTTAAGTAACTCTAAGTGGCTAAATTCATATAATTAAGTGGGTAATACGATTTAATAACAATATCCTTGTGGGTTCGACCGTATTTGCTAGTGATACTATATTGTACACCGTGCACTTCTGCGGTATTAGTTTCTATTCATACAAGTTTTTGGCGCCGTTGCGGGGATGTTGTGTATTGAGTTATATTACCTACTTGATTTAAGTCATCGTTTGTTTGCGTGAATTCTAGCTCTATTACTTATTACTTTGCATATTATCTCAATTAAATTTTATTCTAATCTGTTTCATTTCATATTCTGTGTTATTTTCTTTTTCTTAAAAAAAAAAAAAATTTGGTTTAATTTGTGCCACTTTGCTTTATTTAGTTTATGAAAGTTTGGAGTACCGATCCTAAAACCTTTCGCTTATTTAGTACCAAACTGGATCAAGACTTAGATAATTTTTTAGTGACTTAAGAAACGATAACATGGGAGATGAGACACCCCCTCTACCTTAAATGACATCTTTTATCCCGCTAGGTCCTCTAACCATCTTGTTTTGTACTTCCTGCTATACGTGGTAATGTTAATTTTGAGCTTAAACATCACAATATTGTCCTACTCCCTAAGTTTTCTGGTGTTGAAGATCCCTATTTGTTTCTTAGAGAATTCGATGAAATTTGTGCTACAATGCAGTACCCTGGGGTAACTAATGATGGTCTAAGATTAAGGGCTATTCCTTTTGCTCTTAAAACTGATGCTAAAAAATGGATGTATGGTCTTCCACCTAATTCAATTGACTCATGGGATGCTTTTGTATTTGTCTTTCTTAAAAAATATTTTCCAATGGTAAGACTGTAAGACTTAGGAATAATATAACACAATTCATTCAACTAGAACGTGAAAGTTTCTGGAAATATTTAGACAGATTTAGGATTTACTTGCTCAATGTCCTCAGCATGGATTTGAAAAATCCCGTTTGTGTCAAATGGTGTATGAAGGGTTAGATCTAACTCTAGAACTATGCTTGAATCTATGTGTCAGGGGAATTTCTTGGGTAAAACTATTGATGAAGCATGGGAATTTTAGAAGATTTAGCTGATAAGACTTTGCAATGGGAGACCACTAGAGCTGATAGTAGTAGCCTTCCTGCCAAGATTTCTAGTGCTAAAGGTGGTTTGTATAATGTCTCAGATAACACGTATCTTGAGTCTAGTCTCACTTTGTTAGAAAATCAGTTAAAAGGGTTATCTGTCCCACAATCCCAAGCTCACCAAATTGCATCTTTGTCCTGTACTCATTGCCATGGTTTAGATCATATTTCAAATGCTTGCCCATACATTGCTCCACAAAGTTATAATAATATAGAACAAGCTAATATGGCCTTCCAACGACCTAGGAATGACCCATACTTTAATACCTATAATCCAGGTTGGCGTAATCACCCTAACTTCTCTTGGAGTCAAGGTCAACACTTAGGAGGCTCTAGTAGTCAAGTGGGAAATTATACAAACAGTTCAATGCCTCAATCTTCTATGTTTCCAAATCAGAATTTTCAAGGTAATCCAAGGCCACCAATTTCCCAAACACAACCTCCTCCTGGATATTCTGAAACTGATAAGAAGATAAGTAGTTTAGAAAGAACTCTTAAAACATTAACGGACACTGTTGCTCAGTTAGTTTCTCAGAACAGAGAGAAAGGAACATTCCCTAGTCAACCTGAAATTAATCCTAGGAATATGAATTCTAATTCACAAGTTCAAAATGATAATTTGAAAAGAGTTAATGAATTCTGTGATTTCTTTACGATCAGGTAAACAAGTTGATAATAACATAGGTGACATATCTGATGATGCTCTTAATCCTTCTTCTTCTACTTCTATACCTAGTTTGCCTTCCATAACTAGTGAGAAAAAGAGTAACAGTGAACCTGCCACTGACAATTCAGAAAAATCTAGTAAAAAGAGGCTAATGAAACTGATAAAAACAAGTATGTACCTACTGTTAGTGACCAGATTTACAAGCCTAAAGCACCTTTTCCTCATAGGCTCACTAAAAAGAAAGATGAAGGTCAATTTGAAAAGATAAGGGAAACGTTTTCACAAGTTAAAATTAATATTCCTCTTCTTGATGCCATTAACAAATGCCACCTTACGCCAAATTCCTAAAAGAATTATGCACACAAAGAGAGCCACTAACGTACCTAAGAAAGCATTCTTAGCTTCTAATGTGAGTTCTATTATTTCAAATCAGATTCCAGTGAAGTATAAAGATCCTGGCTGCCCTACTATTTCTATTGTTATAGGCGATAAAACCATTCATAGAGCACTCTTAGACTTAGGTGCTAGTGTCAATCTGCTACCACTTGTCGTTTATGAGCAACTTGGCTTAGGTGAACTGAAACCCACTAAGGTAACCCTTCAATTAGCTGATAGATCTGTTAAGGTACCTAAGGGAGTGGTGGAAGATGTTCTAATTAAGGTAGGTGAATTTATTTTTCCTGTAGATTTTGTTGTTCTTGAAACTGAATACATTCCCAATCCTGAAAATCAAATTCCAGTCATCTTAGGACGACCTTTCTTAGCTACTTCAATGCATTGATTAATTGTCGTAATGGTATGATGAAAATCTCTTTTGGAAACATGACAGTAGATCTCAACATATTTAATCTCTTTAAACAACCATCAGATGAGGAGTATTATGATACAGTTAATTGGTTACACGCATATCCTACTGGTGTAGATGATGTTGAGTCAGTACACATTAAGTCTTCAGATTCAGACCATGAAACTCTTCTGTTATCTAACTCTAATGAGTCTGCAAGTCCTGTTTTGTCTTCTCTACCTGCTGCCCCTGAGTCTACTCCCTCTTTAGAGCTTAAACCACTTCCCGAGTCTTTGAAATATGCTTTCCTAGGACAAAATACAGCTCCCAGTCATTATTGCGTCTGATTTAGATGATTTGCAAGAGACTAAACTGATGGAAATGCTTAAAAAGTACAAGAATGCTATAGGATGGAGTCTTAGTGATATAAAAGGGATTAGTCCTTCTATTGTTCAACATAAGATTCACCTTGAAGAACATGCTAAACCCCATAGAGACCATCAAAGACGTTTGAATCCTACATTACAAGAAGTAGTAAAGAAAGAAGTAATTAAGTGGTTAGATCACGGAATAATTTATCCAATCTCTGATAGTGAGTGGGTGAGTCCGTGCAAGTTGTTCCTAAAAAGACCGGTATCACTGTGGTTAAGAATGATAAAAATGAGTTAGTTCCTACAAGGGTCCAATCTGGTTGGCGAGTTTGCATAGATTATAGAAAACTTAATGCGGCTACTAGGAAAGACCATTTTCCGCTTCCATTTATGGACCAAATGCTTGAAAGACTAGCTGGACATAGTTATTACTGTTTTCTTGACGGATATTCTGGTTACACTCAAGTTTCTATTGCTCCCGAAGACCAAGATAAGACCACCTTTACTTGTCCTTTCGGCACATATGCTTTTCGAAAAATGCCTTTTGGTTTATGTAATGCGCCTGCAACCTTTCAGCGATGTATGATCTCTTTATTTTCTGATATGATTGAGCAATGTATTGAAATATTCATGGATGATTTTTCTGTGTTTGGTAATTCATTTGAAAATTGCTTAGCTAATTTATCTAAGGTCTTAGAAAGATGTATTGAGAAAAATTTAGTTCTGAACTGGGAGAAATGTCATTTTATGGTTAAGAAAGGTATAGTGCTTGGTCATATTGTGTCAAATGATGGTATAGAAGTTGACAAAGCCAAAATTGATTTGATTTCTAACTTGCTACCTCCCTCTTCTGTTAAAGATGTCCGGTCATTCTTAGGCCATGCAGGGTTTTATAGACGATTTATAAAAGACTTCAGTAAGATCGCTAAACCCTTGTCTCAATTACTAGCTAAGGATGTTCCTTTTAATTTTTCTACTGAATGTTTAGAAGCTTTTAACAAGCTGAAAAGTGCATTAACTTCTGCTCCTATTCTTCATCCTCCTAGTTGGGGTGAACCCTTTGAACTTATGTGTGATGCATCTGATTATGCAGTAGGTGTTGTGTTAGGACAGCGAGTTGATAAGAAACCTCATGTAATATATTATGCTAGCCACACTTTAAATGAGGCACAACTTAATTATACAGTGACTGAAAAAGAGTTTCTTGCTATTGTCTTTGCTTTTGAAAAGTTTAGATCATATTTGATTGGTTCTCATGTTATTGTTTATAGTGATCATGCTGCCATAAGATATCTTCTGAATAAAAAAGATGCTAAGCCTAGACTACTTAGGTGGATTTTGCTTTTACAAGAATTTGATTGTGAAATTAAGGATAGAAAAGGTTCTGATAATCCTGTAGCAGATCATTTGTCTCGTATACTTGATAAGCAAAGTGAATCTCTTATTTCTGAGTGTTTTCCTGATGAGCAACTTTTTATGGTGCAAGCTGAACCATGGTATGCTGACATAGTTAATTATTTAGTGACCAGAGAGTTGCCATCCCATTGGAATAAGCATGATAAATCTCGCTTTCTGTCATATGTGAAGTATTTTATTTGGGATGATCCTTATTTATTTAAATATTTGCCTGATCAGATTATTAGAGATGTGTCCCCGATTCTAAAATTCAGAGTGTTCTTTCTTTTTGCCATGATCAAGCTTGTGGGGGACATTTCAGTGGTAAGAAAACAGCAGCTAAAGTTCTTCAATCGGGTCTATATTGGCCTACTTTATTTAAAGATGCTCATGTTTATTGCAAAAACTGTTCTAGGTGTCAACAATTAGGAAAGATTACTAGAAGCGATATGATGCCTTTAATTCCAATCATTGTTGTCGAAGTGTTTGATATTTGGGGTATAGACTTTATGGGCCCCTTTCCCTCGTCTTTTGGTAATGAATACATCCTTCTTGCTGTAGATTATGTATCAAAATGGGTAGAAGCTATAGCTACTAGGAGTAATGGAAGCCAAGTGGTCGTGAGATTCCTTAGGGACAATATTTTTGCTAGATTTGGTATGCCTAGGGCTATAATTAGTGATCGTGGTACTCACTTTACAAATCGCAGTTTTGAGGCATTATTAAAAAAATATTCGATTGTTCATAGGCTAGCTACTCCATATCACCCTCAAACGAGCGGTCAAGTTGAGGTTTCAAATAGGCAAATCAAGCAAATTTTAGAGAAAACAGTGCATAAAAATCGCAAGGATTGGTCTGATAAACTTATTGATGCTCTGTGGGCATATAGGACAGCTTATAAGACCCCATTAGGTATGTCTCCTTATAGAGTAGTGTATGGTAAAGCCTGCCATTTACCAGTAGAGTTGAACACCTTGCGTTATGGGCAATTAAGATGCTAAATACGCGATTAGATGCTGCTGGTGGTGTGAGAAAGTTACAAATAAATGAGTTAGAAGAGATTAGAGCTGAAGCTTATGAAAGCTCTAGATTACACAAGGAAAGAGCGAAACAATTCATGATAAGCATATTCACAGAAAGGACTTTGTTGCAGGTCAAAAAGTTCTGTTATATGACTCCAAGCTACATCTTTTCCCAGGTAAGTTAAGATCTCGTTGGACTGGTCCATATATTATTACTCATGTATTTCCTCATGGTGCAGTAGAGATCGAGAATCCTAATGGAGGGTCGCGTTTCAAAGTAAATGGTCAAAGGCTTAAACAATATCTTGAGTTGCCACAAGAGAACATGGAAGAAAATGTAGAGTGTTTGCTACTCTACGAACCTGAATACGATGATTAATGGAGCCTATGCAAGCTGCTTGGATGTACCTGAGCATCCAACCCGGGTAAATTCGTTCTTTGTTTTAATATTTTTTTTTTTTTTTAATTTCATTTTTAGTTCGACAATAAATAAAGTCTGCAACTATTGTGTGTGTGTTCTATTTTCTTCTTTTCTCTTTACATTTAAGGCTTATATTGAGGCCAATGTAAGAACTAAGTGTGGGGGAGTGGCATAATTGCCAAAATTTTGAATTTTTGCTTATGTCTTGCTAAATATCTGCTGGAAGAATGGGAATTGTGATATGTTTGTGGTAGTATTTGCTGGAAGTAGCTTGTATTATGCTGGTTATGCTTGCTACAGGTTATTTAAAAATTATGATTTGTCAATTTTATGGGGAAGTGTTGCCGAAATTTCTGCAAATTAGGCCTCCATATTACTTTGTCTTAGCGTAATTTAACATACTTATGGGTGCCTGCTGCTGCTATCTTTTATTACTAGTGTTCTGCAATTTCATTATACTTTACCCATTAGAAATAAGAGTGCAAATAGCAAGTTAGCCACCTCTCCACCTCCTTAAAGGACTAACTAGTAAGATAGTTGACAATAGACTCTAACATTACAAAAAATTTCTTAAATTCTGTTTACTTAAATTATCAATAAAAAAAAAAAGAAATGTTTTTGAAGTTATGAACACGAAGACTTTATCTCTAGCAACTCCTAAATATACCTTAATAATGCTATGCTTATATGTAATCTAGCACACTATTTTTATTGGCTTAGATGCGGGGTATGGAGGAAAGACTTTTATAATTTAATCTACTTAACTAGTACCTCTTACTTTCCTTGGTGACTTTTTCACTGCTCTTGGTTACTGGAGAATTACTTGACTTTGTTGAAGAAACGAGAGAACAATGGTTTGAAAAAAAAAAAAAGGATTAGTAATCCCTAAAGGTGAGATGTTGAACCATTGTAAAAACAGAGTGATATCAATCAGTTCTTGAAATAAAAGAACTTGGAAGAGCAAATTAAAAACCTAAAAAGCAAAGCAAAAAGCAAAGTATCGAGTACTCCTTTGAGACCAATGGGTGGCAACTGCAATGTCATATGAGAAGGAACGATCCATGTATGGGTACTAAGTACTAATGTACAGGAAAGTAAAAGGGGGAATCAACTGAAACACTAATCAAGTCTGACTAAAGTACCTCGTATTCGAACGTCAACACACTTTCACTTGAGCACCTAGATTACTGATGAGATCAAACTAATTAATTCTCAAGGTTGTTGGAGTATAAATGTTCTTTTGTGTTCATAGCTTGCTAACCTAACACTAACAAAATGATTTTCATGACTTGCAAGCTAGTGTTCTGAAAAAAAAAAAAAAAAAATGTTTTAGTCTATTGTTGAATTATTGTTAGTTTGGTCACTTCTGAGGTTTGGTGGATAATTATTGTTTATATATAAGTTGCACTTGGTTAAATTTTATATTTTGCTCGAGGACGATCAAAGACTAAGTGTGGGGGAGTTTGATTAATTCATTTTATTGATTATTTTTACCCCTATATTATAGTCATTTGAATATATATTATATTTATATATGAGTTTTTAATATGACTTTTACTAGTTCACGTTAATTTCTCGTATTTATTATATATATCTTATATTGGGCTTAATTAGTGTTTATTTATTTTATTATAGGTATTTGGCCTTAAGAAATATAGTCGATCTCAAGAACTTATATACAAGCAAGTAAGCCACGAGTCCCGAGCAAATACGAGAAGAAATACGAGCCTAATTCCACTACTGTTTAGACAAGTCGGCAAGATAAGCAAGCTGAAAGATTACTGTGTATCTGAAAAGAAGATACAGAGAGAGCATATGGAATATTAGAGATTGAGTTTTATTTTATTTCCTTAATTTAGCCTAAGGTTATGGGTTTATATTTTCCCCTAATTCTCTTCAACAGGAGGCGGAAGGTGACAGATTTCGCACAACACAAACAATAGTTTAGGGTTAGTTTAATTCAGCCTGTGTTGTTAAGTAATCCGCCGGTGACAGTGGCGATTATATACTACACTCGGTCTAATTTGCCTTTTGTTCTTTGTTACCAATTCAATTGCAAGATCCTGGTAATTTCGTTCCGTTCATCAATTCACCGCAATTTTCTTATTGTTTTTAATTGTCAATCTGTTTAATTTCTTTAGTTCTATGTTTGCCGCCAACTTTTATTGTCTGTTTAGATATTGCAATTGTTTGTTGTTGAACAAACTTTATCATTCGCTGGGTTGATTATCGCATTAGGCACTGATGTTCAATTCACTCTTAATTTGTCTTATTCCAATTCTATCATCACCCATCCCAGTCAAATATATTTTCTTTCTAATATCTTAGTTTAGTACTACCTCCGTTTCTTTTTAATTGTTACACTTTGACATTTTACACTATTCACAAATTGCACTTTGACCCTCGTTTGTGATTTATACGTGAATAAAAACATAGTCATGTGGGATCTTGTTAGATTCGTATTAGTATGTATTTTATTAATATGTAGTTTTTATATTTTTTACAAATACAAAATTAGAGATATAAAGGCTCAAAGTAGTGCATCGACATGCGTGAAAAGTGTAAGTGTAACAATTAAAAAGAAACGGAGGTAGTATTTGATAAGTTTTGTCTTAGCTTCTGTCATATTTTAATTAGTTTTGTTGCTTTTATGATGATGTTAGATTGCCTTTGCCATGTTAGTACTCATACGTTTTTTTTGAATTACAGTAGGATTAGTAGCATTAGCATTATTTCTTCATAATACTTCATATATTGATATTTTTAGTCTTATTGCTAGTTAGTTTGCTTTAATTACGTGCTTTAGCTTCATCTACTATTCTGCTTCTAGCAATTTTAAGTAACTCTAAGTGGCTAAATTCATATAATTAAGTGGGTAATACGATTTAATAACAATATCCTTGTGGGTTCGACCCGTATTTGCTAGTGATACTATATTGTACACCGTGCACTTGCGGTATTAGTTTCTATTCATACAATGATTAGCTAAGCTTAAGGATTAGGAGCACTTGGAAAGGAGTTACAATGCATAAGGATCGTATGGATATGTCATAGTACGAGTTTGAGCAAAAACGAAGCGGGAAATCATTAGAAGAAATGTGAAAAAGAGTCACGTCTACTCTTCTGATCATAACTTTTGATGTGATCCTTAGAATCGAGTAATTCCACCAGATTTGGAAACTAGACTTGAAGATCTTTCCAACGATAGGTGGCACGCCCCGAGGAGACTTCTAGTCAAGGAGTTATGACTTTTTGAAGTTGGACTGTTTCTGCTGGAATCTGCCACGCGTACGCGCGGATCACTAATCCGTCTATTAATGATTTATTTAAGACTTTCCTTATCTTGTAAATTACTTTTCAAGTCATATTAGGTTATTGAATATTTATTTAGATAGGTTTTCATTCTTTCTCTCTCCCCCCTCCCTCTCACGTTATTTTAGGTTTTAGGTTTTAGTTTTCTCTCCTCTTCTTTCTCTCTAGTTTTTAGTGTAAACCCTAGTTTTTATTCTTCTTCATTAAATCATGAATTCTATTAGTTTCTTTCCTTGATTTCTTTGATTATGTTTTTCTTTGTATATTTAGATTTCATTATTTATTTCATGATAGAGTAGTTTCTTTTATCTATGATCAAGTTGAACCATAGTATGATTTAATTCATGATTATTGTTTCTTTAAATTCTCATATTAATTGTTAATTGTTCTTGCTTAATTGATTGTGCATATTCCAATACTAGATTAGGGATAACTAGTATTATTCTAATTCCATTGTCTTGATCACAACGGGAGTTGGATTTTGACGGATTTGAGTATTTCAATTAAGGACATGAAGTTCTCCACGGGATTAGGTAGAATGGATTGTTAGGAAGTTAAAGTGTCGTGTTTAATGTCTTTAATTTGCATGATTCCACGGGAGTAGGCTTGAATGCATATTAGAGAAGCCATAGATACTCGGGAGAGGTTTATGGTACTTTATAGGGTGTACTTTTCCTTGTGAACATTTAATTGATTAGTTTGGGGTAGAAATTATTTTGTTTTACTTCGTGCTAGTGGGGATACTTAACTGTAGAGTTTTTTTATTTATATGTTGATTAGTATAGTTGATTCGACGATTATTGATAATAATCTCCTTTAGTCTTACCATTATTTAAGGGCTAATCATAGAACAACTTTCTCTCTATGGGGTCGACTCTGACTTACCCTACTACATAGTTAGGAAAATTAGTTAGGTTATTTATTTTTGTTAGGTGCGCGACACGCCAATCAATGAACATGTTGCTGTAACACCCCGATTTTTGAAACAATTTATTATTTATTTTATTAACTATATTATATATTTTAGTTTATTTAATAATTAAATTCATTTATCTTTAGGAATTATTTTGTAAATAATTTATATGTTTATAGTGGGACAAGTTTAGTAAGTAATTTAACTAATAATAGTAATAAGAGGAAATATACTAAGAAGGGAGAAAAGGGAAAAATAAAACAAGAAAAGGAAAAGGAAAGGAAAAAAAAAAAAAAAACAAAACTTACAAAAGAACGTTCAAACGGTGCTTCACCATCTTCACCATCTTCACCCTCTTCACCATTTTCTTCTCTCAAAATTCTTCCTTCATCACACAATCACCATCGTTGCCAACGACACAACCACACCGCCACTAGAGGTGACACCATAAAAGTAGGCGGCGCAAGGAAGAAAAGGGGGGATCGTTGTTGCTGTAATTTGGGCATTTGGTGCTCGAATTGGGGGCGTTTGCAAGTTATTTCTCATCCCCAATCATCTATATTAGTGGGTAAGATGAATTCCTCAACTAATTTAAGTTTTCTTTTAAAAATTATGAAGTTAGGGTTTTTAGATTGAAATTGAATTGGGGTTTTTGATTTTAGAGTTTGGGTGTGGAATTTATTGAGTTGAATGTTCATTCATGAGTTTAATAGTTAGTTTAGAATAGTAGGAAGCTTGTTAATGTTCAAGTGAATTGAATATAGTGTGCTGTAATTCGTAGAATTACCAGTTCAGGTTCGTATTTTGCGTTTTTAGGCAGTTTACGGACATTTTTAGCAAAAATACTATTTCACAAAAGTTGTTCGTATTGAAATTTTACTCAAGATAGGCTCAAGAAACGCTTGATTTGGACTTCGTAGGAGAAAGTTATGCTCATATTAAGTTTCTGTTCAAATTTCATATTTTATATAGTTGATTTAAAACTCTACTTTTCATATAATTGCTTCATAATGAACTTTTGAGTTACCATATGAACATATGATTCTTTAATGTTGTTTTTATATAAAGTAAGATGATTTTGATTAATTTGGTAAGGGTTTTAGTTAGACGGTTTGAGTTAGACGTTAGAACATGAAAGTCATTTATATGGTTAAAGAACATGATATGTTTGTTTGATGTTTTATGTGAAATTATAAAGGTTGATGGCTTTGTGAACTAGAGTTAGTTGTATCCAAGTCTTTTACTTACGAAGTACACACATTTATATTGTAGATTCCGGTTTCATTGAGGAGCCGTATTGACTGAGCTAGTTGGTTTGATATAGTTTAAAAGGTAAGATTTCTTACTTAAATCTTTAATAGTTACAAGAAAGGTATACAAAAGATGAGATTTCAACTAAAATTTTCATATTTACGAGAAACGATTATAAAGGTATGTATCTCTCTTGAGTTGAGATTGGTTTGAATAGGAGGATGTTCCTCCTAATACGGATAGTTTGTTTTCAAACCTTGAATTATAAAATAGTTACAGAAAAGATTTATGGATAGATTTATGTTTTTTAAACTGGTTGGGATTGCCTTTATGGTGTCTCAAGGAATTGGAACCTTGTCGGGATCGTCTCGACATTACAGAATAGTTGGGGGGTACGTTGATCAGTACCTCAGACTTAGATCTTCTGCTACGGTTTGACCGTTTGTGGGGTGTGCACACTAGGGGTGTTATAGTTGCACTCTCTTCTTAAACCAAAAAAAAAAAGTCTTAACATATTATAATATTAAACTTAAAGTTTAACAAGGGACGTATATCATACAATAAATTGTATTATAAGTTTTGTAAAAATCTCAAACTATAAGATCATTGACCACATATCCATACCATCAAAATTATAAGTTCATTGCAAACTATAAGGTCGTCAAATTACAAAGACCACGATGTATCCCATAAAACGATAATAATAATTAGTGAGTTGCAATGTGATTAGCAATACAAAACGCGACCCACGATAAAATCAATAATAATTGATATGAGCGCCTCATGTATAACACAAAAAATAAACATCTTATGTACTAACATTTACACAAAAGAATAAACATCTTATGTACTAACACTTACACAAAAGTATTAAACATCTTATGTACTAACACCTAATATTAAAACGATTAGCCAATATACAAATTTCACCTTGATGAGAGATACCAACTATATACAGTAAAAAGCTCCCCGAAACACAAAGGTAAGGAAAGATAACAAAGTCTCAACAAAAGGTAACTTTTACTTGGCTCGTGAGTTTTGTAAAACTTAAAGGAGAGTCGCCAAATTGTAACAACAAGCATGAGATGTCTTAAAGTTTAATTAGTATAATAACAATGGGACCCTTTTCATTGTACAAAATACCACATTGCAATATTTAAAGTCTGCTAAGAATATGCTATCTTAACTGTTAACTGCTGTATATCTCTATGTAAGGTTAAAGATTAAAATTACATATAGAACTTACATGAAATTTATTGTCCGTAATTTTAGTATAGTTGTATCTTTGTAAAATTTATAAGTCATATATATTGTTCTGTTTATTCACAACCAAATCACAACTAAAAAAAAATATTACCATACATATGAAATTTGAGAGCTCATAATTTCTAGGTGTTCATGTCAAAGAAAAGATAAAATGTCATATAATATATTTCCACATATAAAATTATTTTTATTTCTATATATTACCGTTCATTTGGAACAAGTATTATTAATCTGGGTCAGTGAGCTAATCACAAACTCAAAATAAAAGTAAACAAAAGGTGAATGGTGCATGTAACAAATAATTGACAATACAGTTTCTTCTATATTTTACTTTCCAAAAATAAATAAAAAATGGGTCAAATAGTATGAAACTTACAAGCTTTAAATTCTGAGGTGCATAGAATCTTACTTCTACCGAGAAGTCGAACATAATATTAGCAAAATCTAAATTTGCTAATAAAGTTCCAAAATGTAACAAACCCTTACTTAGAACTCTCAGTCTTCACTGCCACAAAAATTCTGTCTTTTTTCATCTCAATTTGAACGTCTAGAAAGTGAATCATCATCTTCATATAACAAACTCACGTAGATAACATTTGAATCTCACACACCCAACATCAATGGATAAAAAAACACAATCAAATTCATTTTTTCTCCATTTTCTAAAATATCAAGTGTGTTCGATGAATCCGTGGTCAAACTTTTTGGATAACTTTTTTCGAGTAAATCTGGTATTGAAGGGAACTTTTTTCTTTAATAACAGAAGATTCAATTGATTGAATGTAGCAAATTTTTGAATAAATCTCCATTTTATTTAAATATTATATTGCCCAAATTTAGGAGAAAGATTCAATTAAATTATATAATAATTTTTAGCTATACTATGTTCAAATCTCCATTTTTGGTTTGCAATTTACACGGGTTCAGTTAGCCATATCAAGAGTTACCAACATTAGGGTTTGAAATTTTAATTTGTGATAAAGATCACGGGATCTCAAGACAACAAAAGAGTGGAGGTGAGCGGGACAGTGGAAAGTAGGGATACAGAAAGTGGGAGATGAAGTGGTTGCATGATTGAATTCCAATAGTGGAGCGAATTGTGATTTTATTTGATCCTCAAAGTGAAACAATGGGTAGAGCAATGCAAAGAATTTTTTAGTCAACGTCGCATCATAATATTAACTACATCAGTCATTGAACGCACAAGGTATAAGTCAATTTTAAAATATTCCTAACAAATGATATGATTATAAAAAGTTTAAATCACGATCTAATATTCACACCATGATTTTGGGAGAAACATCATAAAATCATAAAATTTATAAATAAAAAAAATTCGTGCATTTTGCACGAGTCAAAAACCTAGTTTCGTTATAAGTAAATAACTTAAATATATCATACTACATAAATTGAGTATCTTAGATATTATTCAAAATATGTTTTGAGATAAGATTCATTGTATGTAATGGTTAAAAAATTTAAAGAAAAATTGCCGCCTTTGAAAGATAAATCATAATATGAATCAGTTTTAGAAATTGAGACAACACACATTAAATTTTATTGTTGAACTGAACTACTTGATACAACATAAAGATGCATATTGGCTCTTTAAAACAGTTCAAATCTCTTAGAGAACAATAAGGCACCATATTAGGTAATCATTGAATTTAACAATTGAGTTTACAATCCGTCTTGCGTGGACCCGTTTCACATTAAAAATAATGCGGACCGTGTCCAGGCACGTGCCCCGTTACAAACTAGTCACTTCCACTTTCCAAAATCCATGATTTTCTCTCTCTTCAATAAGATTCTCTCGCTATAAAATTTTAACAAAAACAGTTGTTCAGAACAAACATACACTATATCATGTCAAAAACACTATCATGTCAACACTATAACGATTGATTATGATAATTTTGTGTAATATACAAATAAACTACACTATATCATTTCAAAATACACTATATCATGTCAAAATACAATAGATCATGCCAAAAAACACAGCAAAACACTATCATGTCAAATCACACTATATCATTTCAAAATACATTATATCATGCAAAACACTCATACCAAAAAAACTCAACAAAACACTATCATGTCAAAATACACTATATCATTTTAAAATGCACTATATCATTTCAAAATACACTATCAGGTGAGAGAAAGGGTGGAAGACTGAACACGGTAAAAACTGAAAGTTGTAATCATTACAACCCACGTGAGATGGATCAAATGCACACTAAGTTAGGCTATGTTTAGTTCACCTGAAATTTTCTGATCTGAACTTATCTGATCTGATCTGATCTGATCTGAACTTATTTTTTCTGATCTGAACTTATTTTTTCTGAACTAATCTGATTACAAGATCTTATCTTTTAGATTTCTCTCAATGTAAAAGAAAAAACATAGTCATGTGGGGTCTTGTTTGATTCGTCTCAATGAGTACTTTATTAATATTCAATTATTATAATTTTTACTAATATGTAATGAGAGATATTTAATAGTAAAAATGAGTTTAAAAACTGACAGATCTGAACTTATTTTTTCTGATCTGATCTGATCTGATCTGATTAGATCTGAAATAAGCAAAAATAAGGTGAACTGAACATAGCCTTAGTGTGCACCGAGATCATTTTTTTTAGTTGAGTTTATTGTTTCACACGTTTACTCTTAGTTAAAGGCTTAAAGCTTATAATTTTCTATTATCTTTATCTGCTAGCTTACTACTGCAACTCCTTAAAATAATTTTACTATTCTTCACAAATTTCAAGTTAACTCACTTCCCAAGTAACATAAATCAACCCACAAAGAATTTTCCTTACTAATCAATATTCCTGATTTCTTGCATTTTAGGATAGGTAAATATGAGAGATACCCAGAACACAATTTATATTAGAGTAAATCAACAATTAATTAGTTACCAAAGCTCGTCAACCTTGAATAATAATACCAACTTTGTGACAAATTCATAAACTTGATGAAGCACTGCAATTTAGAATCAAACACCAAAAATCTAAAAAATCATGCACTTAGAAAACAAAAATGTAAAAAGAATCAACAGTTAATCACCAATATTAAAAAAAAAAAAAAACCACATACAAAATTAGCAAAATTATAAACAAAACTAAAAATAATTAAGCTGCTAAAAATTCTTCTTATAAACACACAAAAAAATTTAAAAATAAATTTACAATTTCATGTAACTAGGTTTGAAGGGGTAGAAGGAAAGGACCATTTAGAGGAGTTAAACTGAAAAGAATCGAAGAAATTCTTGATGGGTTGCTTAGCGGGTCTTAAATCATCCAAACCATGGAGCCACAATACAAAGTTCCTATTCTGATCCACTACCATTTTGCTCGATTTGGGTCTGGGTTTGGGTTCGGGTTAGGATTCAAGCTAGTTATATGAAGATGAAGAGGAGGGTGATAACTAATGAAATTGTCAGCACTGCAATTGGCTTTGATAGTAGTGAAATTGTCAATGGTGAAAATCAATTCCACACAAACCAATAACAATTCCATACAAACTAATAACAATTACAGCCTAGCTTTGTGATATCGATCAAGATGCTTCAAAGGAGTCATTTTTTTTGTTTGTGTGTGCAGATATATTGAGTTTCAATGGAGTCATTGAAATGATTTGATGAAGGGGGAAGAAAAGTTAATGAAGTTGATTGCAGTGCATCGTTTTTTGTTTCGGGAGAAGAACTACAAAGAAGATTGTAGAGTAAAAAGTGTTAATATGATATGTAAGGGGTACATTGCTTAACTATTGTTACAATTTACCATCTTAATGTGCTTTTGAGTTCTAAACGGTGAAAGAAATAATTTACATTCCAGATCGTAAAAAACCCAATAGTTTAGGTCCCAAACGTATACTTAAGTCCACGTTTCTCTTTTTCTGTGAGTCTTCTGTCTTGTCTATCGGTGTATATATTTTAAATCCTCCTTTAAGAGTTTCAAAATTTCACTTATGCATTTATGCAATGGTTATCAATCCTCGGTATGCAATTTGTTATGTTATTACAAAAGAAAATTTCAAATTTATTGTACGACTAATACACCTGTTAAAAGTGGTATTGGAATCCCTATTTGAGAATGTAAAAATTGTCAAATTCCTTTTATATTTGTGGATTCTTAGTTGTTTCACAAGAGATTTTTCTTTTTTGGCCTTGTTAATTTGTTTATGTCAATCGAATATCTATTTTAAATTTCGTATGACTTTAGTCAATCAAAATCAATGTCTTAGGAGTTTCTTTAAAATTAATAGTTATGCAATTATGCTGAATAAAATGTTAGCACATCCCACAATATTCTATTGCACATATTCAGTGTAAAGATCATGGTCTAATAGCTAAATATAAGTAGGATCTTGCTAACGAATGTCACGAGACGTTGGATAAGCACTAAATATATTTCCTGAAATGATAAATATAAGTAGGATTATATTTTCATTTTCAATTATTTTATTTGTTAGCTTTTGCCATATAAGTATTGTGTCCTTTTAAATGTGCAAATGTGCAAATGTGCAATAGTATCTCAAGAGTCGAGACGCTTTAAGAATGCCAATTAATACAAAATCTTTATCCTATTTCAATCTTATTTTCGAATAAAAAAGTTAAATAAATGTAAACTGTCACATTTGATGATGGTGCAACATTATAAATAAAGTCATTTATACTTGTCAGTGTTTTTTTTAAAATTTATTAAAAAGATTGTGGAGTATTTTTTATTCCTGACAAGCAATAACAATATTACAGTAGTAGAGAGAATCAACCTCACTGCTTCATATTCATAACCACTCGATCCGTCTTCAAGACAACCACTGTTTAGCATGACACTATTTTACAAAATTATATAACCATAAGTCTCATATAAGATCAATGGAATATAGACTGAAATCCAAATAATCAAGGAAGAGTGTGGAATATGGAGCCAAACAACAAGGCTAACAACTAGTATAATTGATGCAAAGCTAAACGTATATTCCAAATCTTGCTATTAAAGTAACAGACTGATCAGATTCTGCATCTGGAAAGAATATCATTATAACATTTATTCCGCAGTTTCCCACGCAAAAATCAGGCAAGAGATACAGATAATGCATTTGGGGCACATCAATGACCTGTTAAGAATGAATGAACGAATACTTGAGGCTAGACATATTACACAAAATGGAGTTTGAGGGATAACAAGCAAACTGGTGCTAAGAACACGCGCGTACGTTGATGAAGCAGATGTAGCAATTCTCTTGAGAGTTAAGAGTCTCCACTTCCATGTCAAGCCATCAAACCGATTTCATACAATCGATCACAACCTCAAATATCGAGCAAAACTTATCCTTGGATCCACAACCATAATGCAATAATGGGAAAACAATGGTTATGGCCCATAAAGAACAATTTACATCTGGACAAACTCAATGATTAGTAGTACATTCCCCAGTTCCAGGGGTTCCTCAAATTTCCACAGCAGAAGTAGATCTGTGATTTAACCTGTATAAGTCTCCTCATCATCCCAAAGAATATCAACTAAAAGAAGCCTAATATTTAAAAGATCTTTAAGAATGGTCTTGGAGCCCGTAAACATTGCCAATCACTCCAATTATACCAACCATTGCAGCCACTACCAACATGGTCCATGAGAAAAACTTCTCTCCACTGGTTAAACTTTGTCCTTTCCCATCCAGCCGTAATGCAATAAGACATGGAAAAATAAAACCTAACGATACTGCTGTTGTCGCCCCTGTGAACTTGAAAGCAGTCCAAATGCTCGGAATCATTGTTGAACCAAGATAAAGCAAGGCCAACAACACCGTAGTTAGTATGTAAAGCCTTTTCCTACTCTCTGAAAGGGATGAATCACTAAAAAACAAGGCATTAACTGCCTCCCGTAGTGAGAAATGAATAACTGGGAAAACAAGAACAAGGTGAAGAATGTATCCTATCCTAATGATATAATTCAGGGCAGCACTGTAGGGAACTCCAAGATCTGTATCAAAATTGGTGAGAATATCAGATTCGGTGTTCTTCCCGAAAAGCAAATATCCAGAAAAGGCAGTAAAACCATAAACCAGTACAGTGACAAGTGTTGTGATTCGTACTACACGATTCATCTTTTGAGGAGAACGTCCATCAAGTTCATTATAAATAGGCTGAACATTGAAGTGGCAAACATATGCATTTGTCATCACCGGGATCACCACAAGCAGATTCAAAATCGCCTTTTTAGAACTAAAATCCGGTGTCATTCGAGGAGGATCAATCTTCCCTTCAACAGCCTTGACAAGTGCAATGGAACACGTGACAACAACAAACACCACCGCAAGAGCAACTGAAGCAGCTGAAGTTAAGCTCAAGGAATCGATTTTCTCCAATGCACACAACGGTGCTAAAAAGATGACCAAAACCACCAATATCACAAGCTTCCTCTGATCCCATACCCCATTACCCATCATCTGATCAAAAACCCCTACATGATGATAAGAACCCGACATCACATCCCCAATAATAATCAGATAAACTACCAAAACCCCTGCATTGTTTATAATGATACAAATCTCAGACAAAATCCTTGCAGGACGGCCTAGGGCAAACTGAACAACTTCTCCATACGACATTGCTTTACAATGCACCGCGAATCTCACCAGCAATTCGACACTCATCTCGGACAAAACCCCGATAACAACTATCAAAACCATCCCTAAACCCAACCCTAAAACTCCCATTGCAGCCGGCAAAGCCATAATTCCAGCACCAATAATCGAAGTAGTAAGATTAAAAACTGCACCAGGAACCCCTGACCCTTTACCAATCCCACCGACAATTAGGGGATAATTTGAAAAATTATCAAATTCAGAATCATCAATGTCAATATTACCATCATATGGATCAATCAAATTGGTTGGTTTTGTATACCCATTACTAGAAACTGGTATAAGAGATGATGAATCATTGTTTTGCAATTGTAATTCCACAGATTTTTCTCTAGGAACAGCTAAATACCCACTACTATCCATTGTCTATAGTATTAACAATAATCAACAATGATAATGAAAACTTTATAATATAAATTGAATGAATCAAATAAAAAGATTAGAACTTTGAAGTATTCAAACTTACAGATTGGTAGATCGAAGAGAAAAATATCCTCACAACCGTGAAATTTGGATGATGGGTTTTGTGAAAAAGAGAGAATTTGGAGAAATTAGGCCTAGATCTGAGGAGGGTCAACTAATATAATTTGAGAAGACCGGAAAAAATAGTAATATGAATTGTATAAGAATTCGGAGAAAATATGTATTGGGTGATGAAATTATGTATTGGGCGATTAAGATGAATTTTGGACCGTCGGATTTTATTGTACAAGGTTTTCCTAATGACAACTGACAAGCAACGACAAGTAGAGAGGAAGACGAACTTTCTTTGTGAATGAAGTCTGGTTAGTCTATGTCTATCTGTCGGTAAGATGTAAAATTTAAGGATCACTTTTCTTTTTTGTACGAAGACTTAAGATTTTATAAAGGGGAGAAGGGAGATTGAAGTCAATATCTACGAGAGTTTGTGTTCGGCACAAGTTTTTCAAGTAGCTTTTAGTATTTTGACTCGGTCAAAACACTAATTAGAAAAAATAAGAGTGTTTGGCAAGATAATGATGTAAGTAGCTTTTAGTGGTACAAGTAGTGTTTTAGTAGTGTTTGTCAAAAGCTACAATTTGTAGCTTTTGGATAGCTTTTAGTGGTGTATAAATTATATGTTAAAATTTTATTTGAGTTTTTAACTAGTTATTCTTAAACAGCTACTTTAACAGCTTCTTTTACCGAACATCAATATTTTACACCGCTACTTGAACAGCTAACAGCTACACACCAAACACTAACAGCTAACAGCTACTCTCATAGCTAAAAGATACCACCACAGCTATTGTTGCCGAACACGAGTACTAGACTAAAATTAAGGATCGTTTGATTCAATTTGTTTTGTCTTATTTTATTTTCTTTTAAATATAAATGAGTGAAGATAAGTTGAACCATTATTTTATCTTATTTTATGGGGTTAATTGGCCAAAACAACATGAATTATGCTTCAAGTGCACTGAGCATCACAACCATTGATGGGTGCAATACGTAGTATGAACTTTAACACGAGGTGCAACCAATAGCATAAATGTGATCGGAGTAAGGAGATTCTACCAGAGTTATTGGATCTTCATTATTTTATTATTTCTAATCTTTTTCCCCTCAATACTCTGTCTTTTTTCCTTTTTTTCTCTCTTCTTCTTCTCTGACAACTTCCTCTATATTCATCCTCCTCACCCACTCGAAAGCCTCCCCTCCCCCACCCCTACCCCTACCCCTACCCCTACCCTACCCACTGGAACTACCACTTTCCCCTTTCCCACCTCGACACCAATCCCCTTCCCCACCTCGACACCAATCCCCTTCCCTTCCCAACCCCGAAGACCACCCCAATCCGATAAACCTAACTCAAATTTCAGGTGGTCGAGAGGTGAGATTCTGATATGGGTAGTGTGGTGATGATGATAGTGAGGAAGAGTGGGTGGAAAGGGGTGAAATGGTGGGGAATTCTGGTGGGGAGGTGGGTTTTTCTAGTGGGCAAGGGTTGGGAGGAGGGAGAAAGATAATTTTTACAGAGGATTTGTTGGGACGGTTTATGCCTTTGAAGGGGTGGGGAAGGGGATGGGGTTATTGCCGAGGGCATGGAAGGAGATGTGGTTGGTATCGAGGGTGGGGAAGCAAAGTGGTAGTTTTCTGTGGGTAGGGTGGGGGAAAGGAGGTTTTTCGATGGATAGGGGAGGAGAAATACAAAGGATTGAGAGAGAAGAAGAAGATAGAGGGAAAAAAAAAGGGAAAAAAGAAGAGATAGGAAAAAAAAGGAAAAAGAAAAGAAAATAATAAAATAATGAAGATTCTATAACTCCGGTGGAATCTATGTGCTCCCGTCACATTTATGCTATTGGTTGCACCTCATATTAAAGTTCATGCTATGTCATGCACCTGTCAAAGGTTGTACTGCTCAATGCATTTGAGGCATAGTTCGTGTTGTTTTAGCCAATTAACCCTATTTTATGTGATCTTGTTTACTGAATAAATGAAAATAAGTTGAACACAACATAGCCTAATATGACCATCTTATGAAGTCTAACAATTGGTTAATCGAAACTTTCACCATATATGTCCAACATTTTTTTTTATTCACCGTATATTTTTGCACTTTTCAAAATTCACCATATATTCCTTAATTTTTTTTTTTCAAAATTCACCTATGTCCTTAATTAATCCCTATATGAGTCGTTAACCTTAATTAAATACCATAAAATGGACCTTTTTATCACTTTTCCTCCATAACTCTCTTCCTTATTCTTTAGCCTTAGATGTTGTTTCAGAGCTAATATGTTAGTAATGAGCGAAATAAAGATTAATTAATGTTTAGTAATTGAATTAGGGTTTAATGAACAAAAAATTTGATAGTGTTTTAATCATTAAAGGAACATGATTATCAATGAATTGAAGGGTATATGGTGAATTGTAAAAATATGAAGTGTATATGGTGATTAAAAAAATTATTGAGGGTATATGGTGAAAAATCTTATTGGTTAATTAATGGTGACAAAGATAAAATTTAGTGAATTCAATTTATATTGAGATTTAAATCCTTGTCCAAGTCATGTTTGGTATCATTGTTAATTTCCAATTTATGTATATTTTGAAAGTCACTTGATTCATGTTGAATCATAAACTTCAAAAAAATAAATTCAAAGGGGTTTTGAATCATGTTGAATCCTAAACTTCACACTAATCGTGTATAAACAATCATATTGATTTTGAAAGTTGAAAATATTTTTTCCTGGTTCTTGTATTCTATTTTTAGCTAGTTTTCTTAAAAATATAAAATATAAAAGAAAAAATAACAACAAACAAGCCCACGTTTCAAGTCGGATTTACTGACATAACCAGTAAGGTGCTAAGTAGAGGTAATTATAGGTCAGGCCGGGCTTTTGCCAAAAAAAGTAGTCTGTTTCGAGACAAAGTCACGGGCCGGATCAAGGTTTGGGACAAAAATCAACACCAAAGCCCGTTATTTCAAGGTATTTTCGGGTCGAGGTGAAATTTTTCGGGTCGAGGTGAAATTTAACCTAAATTTTCAAATCTAGGTTTCCCGTGGTTCGAAATTTTCGGACCAGAGCTAAGCCTTTCCACAGTTGGGTGCTCTATTTACTGTAATTGACGAAGGATAGGAATGGATATATACAAAACAAACGAAAAAGAGATTAGGGACAATAGTTGGCAATGAACTTGATTCTTATAGATTATCTTTTTCTTTATTATGGTCATGTGAAATAGGATTCAATACAATTAGCCAGTTGCCCACTTGATATCTTGATAGAGAGTAGTTAATGAGACATGAACGTTCATACTGCACTTATTTAATCAAGAACGTATTTTCTCAATACATAGCATAATTGTTTTATTTTTTTTAAAAAAAACTTCAAGCTCTTGGAAATGCCTTAATCTCTTCGACCTAAACATATACTACTTAATATGTTCCTAAAAGATGTAGTACTATTGTTTAGAATATTTCATTTGAAATGAGGAAAACTAGTCATGAGTATTTGTTAATGTATATGAGAAAAAGATACTTGTGAGAGAATTTTTTTTCATTCATCTTAATGTATAATTTCATAATGCTAACTTTAAAGGTTTTTATTACATACATTCAAAGGTATTGATACAAACTACGTGCATTGAGAACTGCACTCAAAGAAAACACAGGGACATCTTTTGAGAATGGAGGGTGAGTCGAAAATATGGAAGAAATAATGAAACTGAATGTTTTTTTGGCAATAATTAAGATTGAAAACTCATCACTAAATGAGAAGATTTCCTTAAACAAAGAGATTGCTTTCATATAGTGATTAACATGGAAAATTGAATAAAGTTTTAAAATTTTAATAAGAAGAAAGAAGAGAAGAGAGATTTTGTGGAAGAAGAAGAGCCATTTCACTGTTTGACGTCTGTGTTGGTTGATATATATATATGTACCAACTTTTACCCGTCTGATTGGGCCATTCCAACTTTGGATCCTCAAAATATAAGGTCTTATTCTTTAGAACATGTCGAGCTTGCTATTAGTCATCCCTGATGCTAATTAGTAATTCGCCTCACATCACCAACTAATGATATTGCGCTTTGCATATAAATTTTTTGAAACTTTACCCTAAATTCTCATCAATACGTGAACAAAATGTTATTATGTGTAAATTTCGTCATATAATTGAATGTTCGATTGAACTTCTTTATACTTTCTTACTAATACATATATTGAATTAAAGATATAATCAATTATAAAGATACATATATGTATCACGAAATTTCCCCTAAAGAACAAAAATTAAGGCGGGATAAAAAGCTGTTATAAACAAGAGTTTTTTTTTTTTTTTTTTTTTTTTTTTTTTTCAAATGAAGCCTATATTCCCTAAAAGAAAGCCTATATCATCAAGAATATTCATATACCAAATATATCATATAGTTCAACCAATTTAAATTTGAAATTATTATATGAATCCCAATAATCCCACAAAGTCAAAGAAGAAAATCCAAGAGCTTCAAGACCCTCAGTCACTTCAAACTCAAACCAACAAGATCCACCCAAAAATTTCAAAAGTTTCCATCCTATATTCATGTCTAGAAACACCATGAAAAAGCACATAAAACAAAAAGAAAAAATTTACTACTAAAAAAAACCTATTTAGTAGTACTACACCAAAACTTCCAAAAACTCAAAAAAGATTCCACCAAAATAATATCCCTATTTCCAAATCTCTTCCCCTCTTTTCCTCTCTTTCCCCTTCACAAGTTATTCTCTCACCTCACAAATTCATTTTTTAAAATCCCAATCTTCCATTTACATGACCTCACTTCACTCTCTCTCCTCCATCTCCCCTCCACAAAACTTCTTCATCAACACCAACAACAAGAATACCAACAACACCAACAACACAAACAACAAGTTGTTGGAGAAGGAGGGTTTCTCTGCAACCACAAAACCCCCTGCAATGAGGCTAATTGTGCCGTTACAAGGGGTTGTTCAAGGAAGAGGTGGCTTAATTTTAGGGTCAATTATCCCTTGCGCTCTCTTTTACTTCTTCCAACTTTACCTCAAAAAAAACCGCAACAACAACAACAACAACAACAATTCTCCTTCTTCTCCTCCTACTCTTTCTCCTACATCCTCAAATCTTGAGCTTCATCGTTCCTCTTCTCGGCCCAATTTGTCATCTGCCCGTTGCTCTCTTGGGCCGGCCCGTATTTCTTCTCGGGCTTCTGGGCTTGCCCGACCTAATGATTCAACTTACTATATGGGCCTTGATAGGGCTCGCCAGGATGCTTATCATCAAGTTGATAATCCCAATGGAGTTATTCAGCTTGGTTTAGCTGAGAATTTGGTGGGTTTTCTTTTTTACTTTGTGGGTATTTTTTGTTGGTGAAAAAGATTGTTTTTTTGGGTGCTAATTTTGTTTTTTATTTTGTTGTGGTTTCATGTAGTTGTCTTTGGATTTGATTGAGAAATGGGTATCAGAGAATTGGGATGGTTCGATTATTACTGGTGGTGAATTGGGCATCAATGGGATTGCTACTTACCAGCCATTTGATGGATTGATGGACTTGAAAGTGGTAATTTTTATCTTTATTACTCCATATGTGTTTCTATTTTATTTCAACATTGGGTTGAGGGACTATATTGAAATCTTGCTTTATTTTCTGCTTTTGATGATTAAAACTAGTTGTTGGTCCCGGGCGATTTTCGGCTTTATTTTAAATAAAGCCGTCTTTTAATGTTGGATGATGGATAATAACTTGCCAAGTGAGGAGACAAGTAGATACTATGTGTCAAGAGTACTAATTAATTGCATCATCGAGTGATATGAAAAGTGAAGTGTCACCTCAGTCATTATTGCTGTTTTTTGGAGGAAACTTCTGTGATGTACTATGAAATATCATGCATTACTCATCATTCTTTTAATGGAAACTTTAATTGTACTAGCTTTTATTGAGATCATCTATGCTGAGTAATCTGGAATGAAAAGCATATGGGAAACTTTGCAAGTTGGGTTTTACATTCGTGTACGTTTTAATACCTGGAGAATTGATTTTTGTTCTAGGGTAGTTGAGAGTATCCACGATTGAAAAGGATATATATGAGTATGATATTGGAGATTAGAGTAAAAACTTCAGCAAATTGTTGTAATTTTATCCATGGACCGCTCGCACGACAAGCACTTGTGCTTTTTATGGAGTTGTGCAAAGACAGCTGACAGTGAATTTATTACTTGTACAAAAAAA
This sequence comes from Beta vulgaris subsp. vulgaris, assembly GCF_026745355.1. NCBI lineage: Eukaryota > Viridiplantae > Streptophyta > Magnoliopsida > Caryophyllales > Amaranthaceae > Beta > Beta vulgaris. Next base: position 11,079,125 of record NC_079204.1, read on the forward strand.
ATAGGAAGTTGATCTGAACTAACCTGTATTAAAAAGTAAGTGAATTCAAAGGAATGTGGGTTGAAGAGCCTCTTCTGGGGACCTGGACACATGGCCGTCCTTTTAGTAAGAAGTTAAGATATGCATGATAGGCTACTTGTGTCAAAGAACCAGCTCTCGGTTCTTGTTAACTGTTTACTTCCTTAACAACCCTTTTGGTAGGCTATAATAGATGATATAATGGTAAGTGATTTATTGGTAAAGTAAATCTAATGTCAATGCCCATAGTAATGGAACTTTATCCTTAAACATGTGATTCTTTTCACGAATTTTCATTCCCTATAGGTACCATCACTAAAGTGGTAATGGAGGTTAAAAACAATTTACGGAAAAAGTACAAGAATTTGTGGAAAGGCAGGCATTACCATTTACTATAGTATTAGATGACACTTTCTTCACAAATTCACCAAACTACATATATATTCATTATCAATGCCACCATTTATTACCAGGTATCACAAGGGACGTAAGTGCTGAATTGGGTTTCCAAGCTAGTTGTCTAGGGCGCATCATGTTCAGGAATTCAGAGGCAATCAGATTTTGCCATTGGTTGCCAATTTTAAGTATCGGATCTATTCATATCATAAATTGGAAACAAATTCTGCCTAAAGTTTGACTTTTGTCCATTACCCATGAGGTCTTATATGTGCCATTTGGGCAATTAAGTTCGTGATGGTAATGTAAGCCCTTAGCTCTCTACTTATAATGCAAGTGACTCACCCCTTTCCCTAAAAATCCTCATTATGTAGTGTTTAAATTTCAAAAGAACTTTTTAGTGAACTTAATTATCAAGACCAGGTGTGGAGAGGATTTTTCATAGTTAGGCAAATTTAGTAGATCATGTAGTTTGCTTGAAAGTTAAATACATCGAATTTTTCTAATTACAACAGTCTTGACTCAAAGGATGTGTTTTGGGGAGCTGCTGGCTGCCTGTTGCTCCAAGTGGGTATGTGAGGTTTCTAGTATTGTAGTATTGCTTTATTTTAGACGTTGCGCGTGTGAGGTTTCTTGTAATGTATAATTGCTTTATTTCAGACGCATGGATGGCTTTATGCTAGAATAGCTGGTGTTACCTCTTTAAATACCTTTGTTTCAAATTGTTGGAATCCTAGAATTGAAAGATTTATTGAAGTTTACCCCATTTTCTCTAGCTAAATTGTAGTGCTTTACTGAAACAGATTTGGTGTGATGGAAAATTTGAATAATGAAAAGTTTTTTTTTTTAGGGGAAAGAGAAGTGTATTAATTAAGGGACAAAAAGTCCATGAATACATAAGGAACGACATCACTAGGACAAACGTTTCCAACATTGTTCAACTCCAAACGGCACTGCTCTAGTTAAATTGTGGGCAACAGAATTCCCATCACTTTTGACATGACTAAATCGAAAGGATTCAAAGGCATTACACAACGAGAGAACATCACCAAGAATGGCATCCAAGTTAGCAAAATATATTGCAGCCTTCGACAGTCTTGTAGAGATCACCGGCGAGTCCGACTCAAAGATGACATGGGCTAGACCATGCGTAGCAGCTAATCTTGCGGCCAGATAGACCGCCTTGCATTCGGCTACCTCCGGGGGCCTAGTATGCCCGACACCTTCTCACAGCCGAGAACACCACTTGCCCACTCGGATCACGAGCCACCACTCCTAATCCAACCCACCCGTTGATTGATGCGTCCGCATTCATTTTAATCACGTTGGCGGGGGCGCACACCATCGAGATGAGCTACTCCCTAGAGTCCTCGTAATGCTTCCATAAATCCTCACCGCATATTGGTTGAACTCTTCGACTTACCTCTTAATTCGTTAGCTTACTATCTGAACATAGTGGCTTTGATTCTCAAACACCTTCTTGTTTCGCATCGTCCATACATTCCACATAATGTAGCCGCCTGTTTGAACAAGTTTTGAATCTACCGTGCTCCACTTCTCAAGAGTTTCACACATCCCCTCATCTTTAATGCCTTGTAATAAAAACCTTCACCCTAGATCACCCCACAAACGCGCTATACTCGAGCACAAAAACAACATATGTTGTTGGGTTTCAACGTCGCTGAAGCGGGCAGCAAGCATCATCAGTAAGATGCCGCCTAAAGAGAAGCTCCCGGACCGGAAGCGAGTTGGTGCAAACGCGCCACAAAAAATGACGAACCTTTGGTGATACTCGTAAGCTCCACAAGATGCCCCAAGCTAGATGAAAATCCTCCAAATTCCCTCCTTTCCCTAGCATATACGCCGTTTTCACCGAATAAGCCCCATCTTTAGAATAAGCCCATGCCAACTCATCGTGCAAATCTCTTGAACTCAAAGGAATTGAAAGTATGCAACGTTGGTCTCTCTTATTAAAATGTTGCTCCACCACTTCTACTCTCCACTCTATTCTACTATGAAGCACGGTTACTTCCCCGGAGTGCCGTTTCCCGTACCGGGGACGGATACGGGACGGGTACGGGATGGATACGCCGGAAAAACGTCCCTGTGACGACTCTTGATTGGTGGGGACGTCGGATTCAGTAGGGGACGGCTAGGGTGGTTGATGGGGACGTTTTGGAGACGGATCTTGAAGCTTTAAGACGTACCCATTCTGCCATGGCCGGATTTCTTGAAGCTTTTGGCCGAAAAGTCGTGGTTTGTCAAGAATCAGTAGCTGTGCGTTGAGTTTGAAGGAGAAGGGAGGAGAGAGGTCAGAGGAGAGAGGAAAAATATCACGTGATATCATTATAAAAAAAAGTTGTTTGGCTGCCAGCTATATTTCACCTTTTCTTTTTTTTTTTACCGATTCTTTTTTTCTCTTTGAATAAATAATGAATTGCCCCTTTTTTTCTCCTTTGGCACGTGGTATAGTGAATCCCACTTTTTTTTGACCGGTTCTTCTTTTCAAATTTTTTTGTTTATGGCTTTATGCCAGCTTTTATTATAAACTACAACAAAAAGATAAATGTGAAAAAAAAGTGGAGTAATATTTTTCTAGATATACTTTGACAGTTTGACTCATTAAAAATAAACTATTTTTTTCCAGATTTAATTTTTTTTTTTTGCCGAATCCATGCCGTACCCGTTTTTTGAAAATTTGATTTTGTCGTTTTCCGTCCCCGTACCCGTATCCGTTCCCGTATCCGTTTCCGTGCTACCTAGCTATTCTAGCCTCATCAATCAAATCACCGACCACATTCAAACCATCCACCCGGTTGCTTGGAATAAATCTACCTTCTTCATATCCCATCCAAGGATCCGCCCATAAATCAATTTTCGTGCCATTCCCAACTCTCCAAATTAAGCCCTCCATCACCAAACTCTTCGCTCCCCAGATGCTATGCCACGCATAACTATTTGAAACCCCAGCCGTGCTGATTGAATATCGCCATGGGGATAATATTTCACTCATAACCCGACTCACAAGGGAGTGTCTATAACTTAACAGGCGCCAAACTTGTTTACCCAACAAAGCGTCATTAAAGACTACAAGATCCTTAAACCCCATCCCTCCCATACACTTGGGTTTACACATTTTTTCTAGCTCAACCAGTGCATTTTCTTCTCATCGCTTCTCCCTCTCCACCGAAAAGGAGCCATAGTCGAGTGGATTCCCTGAGTGATAGCAGCAAGAATTTTATAGACACCCATTAGGTAAGGGCTTGAATTACAGCTTTTAGAAGTATCTCCTTTCCCGCTCTGGATAACAGCTTCTCTTTCCACCCCTCAATTTCTTCCACATTCTGTCTAATAGTTCCCGAAACAACACTTTCTTAGATCTTCCATAAATGGTGGGCGAACCAAGATACTTCTGATGCCTGTCAACATGCCTCATATGGAGAATGTCAATCAACTCTTCTTTTTTCGCACAGTGAACCCTGACTTTTCATAATTAATTTTCAGCCCTGATGCTGCTTCATACTTGTTGAGAAGATCAATTATTGTTAAGCATTCCTGACGGGTAGCCCTTGTAAAAAGTAGACTCTCATCTGCAAAAAGAAGGTGAGAGATTTTTGGACCATTTCGACTAACTTTAGCCCCATGAATTGCCCTGGTAGCAACTTTCTGTTGAATCATGTGAGAAAATGCGTCAGCAAGATAGGGAGAAAGCGGATCACCTTGACGTAACCCTCTGGAGGGCAATACTGAACCACAACCATTAATAATGAAGGAATAAGAAACTGACGTAACACAACTCATCACCAAATTAACCCAACGACCATCAAAACCCATAGTCAACAACAATTTTCGAAGAAAGCCCCATTGTACCATGTCATAGGCTTTGCTCATGTCTAACTTCATTGCCATCAAGCCTTTCCTGCTATTATTCCTTTTCTTCATAGTATGAAAGAGTTCCAGAGCAATAAGGGAGTTATCTAAAATCATCCTTGTCAGAACAAAAGCACTTTGGTTCTCCGTTTCAATACAGGGAAGGAATTGTTTAAGCCTCATAACAATAGCTTTAAAAGCTATTTTATACAATACATTACATAAACTTATAAGCCTACATTCAGAGACAACAATAGGTGATTTAACTTTAGGTATCAGAGCAATATTAGTACAATTAACATTCCGTGGGCAAGAAAAATTATGTAAAATATTGCTAACAAAGTTAAATACCTCATCCCCAACAATGTGCCAGAATCTCTGATAAAAGATAGCATGCATTTCGTTCGGAGCTTTACATGTCTGCATATCACTCAAGGCGGCAAAAATTTCTTCTTTTTAATAAGGTTTCAGAAGAATATCATTGTAATCCTGAATCATCGACTCCTTTACGTTCTGCATAACCTCCTGAACAGCAACATTCGAAGGCTCGGAAGAGGTAAAAATCGACTCAAAATATCGCTCCACCGTACTCTCAATCTCATCTCCACCCGTTTGCCACACCCCTCATCCATCGAATATACCATGAATGAGGTTCCGTTTTTTCCTTTGAGAAGCATTATGGTGAAAATAGGAGGTATTTTAATCCCCATCCTTCACCTCCGCCACTCTCGATCTCATGTACCGGTAAGCCTCGTTCTTAGCATGTAATTCATCCAACTCCTTTTCCAAAGCCGCACACTTCTCACAACTCTCCCTCGAGATAGTCTCACTTTGGGCTTCATGTAACCTCTTCTCCACCACTTCGAATTCGTTTCTAAGAGATCCGAAAGCCGTTTTACTCCACCCCTGCAACTCCCTCATGACTGCCCCTAACTTTTCACAAGTTTTTGCCCCCCTCCGCAGCACTCCACGCAACCCTCACCACCTCCTCACATGCGTCATCTAGTAGCAATATGTCTCAAAACGTGACCCATGAGACCGCCTTCTTTCAATCCTCTCATTTCCCTTACACCTTAACATAATCGCTGCATGATCTAAGCAGTAACGCACCTTATGCTCAATAAAAGCCTCCGGAAATAGGTTCATCGAGGAATGAGACACAATAAAGCGATCCAAGCGCTCTCTAATACGTGTTTTCGAACTGCGCCCCCCCTCCCAGGTGTGCCACTGACCCACAAAACGTAATTCCCTTAGATTGCAGTTAACCATCACACTCCGAAACCCCTCCATAGCTCTCCTCTCTCTCGGAGCACCACCCTCTTTTTCGGTATAATTCAATCTCATTAAAATCGACCCCAAAAACCATAGGCTCCTCATAATCCTCACACAACCCTTGAATCAATTCCCATGTCTTGTGTTTATTCTCCTCCTCCGGCCAACCATAGAAACCCACAAACCTCCACCGCACATCCCCACCACTCACCACATCACCGCAAATATAATTTTGGGAAAAAGAAACCATCCTGAACGAAATTGCTTCTTCCTTCCAGAACATGCATAAACCACCTGCTTTCCCAACATTTGACACTCCAAAGGCCCCGGAAAATCCGAGACTCTCCTTCTTCTGCTCAACAATATGTTTAGTAACCTTCGTTTCCGACACAAACAATATGTCGGGGGTATTAGAAGCATTAAGCCTCCTGAACTGACGAACTGTCCAAGGGTTACCCATTCCCTGACAGTTGCAACTCAAGATTTTCATAATGCCCGGTGGGGTTGGTTACAACCAACCTCCGCCTCAACAATCTCAACATTATTGTCAATTTCAGAAAAATCAATTAATTTTAGGTTTCTTAAAACCCAAATCATCAGCGTTATGAGTATCGTCCACAATCATATTATCAACAATCTTTCTTTTTTCTCCAACCATAACACTGCAAGCAATAATGCACGGGTTCTCATTTTTAAGATCATTAGGGGGTGCCCGATGCATTTTAGTCAGAACGAGTTTTTTGTTTTAGTTTCTTAAATTTTTTGGCAACATCACCCTCCCCAGCGATAAAACAATAAACACTTGTATTAATATCACATGGGTTAGTCACCACATCCAAGGAAGGAGGATTGATGGCTTGAACCGACACCGCATCCAAAGAGCGACCTGATCAACCACCTCGACCACAACAGCAGCCATAGTCGCACCCTCATACTCAGCAGCAGCAACCACAATTCCAGTAGTTCCACTCGTCTCACCCATAACCTGAACCTCCATAGTTGTAGGTGGTGCGTGGCTCGTTTCCCCCTCCTTTGATTCACAGTGCTTAACTCTCCCCACAATGTCCCCTTCCGTCCTCCCAAAATCTATGGAACGAGCACCCTTCAAAAAACACCTCGTCTCTTTTCCATCTTCTGCCCTAAGCCAAGCACCCCATTGTCTTACACCTTCTTTATCCTCTTCAACAACCGCCATACAATCTCGTCCTATGTGGCCTATCACCCCACACGAAAAAAATGTAGGGAGACGCCCGTATTTGATCTCCACCATGGCCGAAGCTCAATTTCTCAAAGACAAACGTTGCACTCTCCGTAGCGGTTTCGTAATATCAATGAGCACTCGAATACGCGCCGACTTATCCCATAATATTTCATTGGTATCCACTTCAAGAACCTCCCTTAGACTCCCTCCTATCATTCGAAAATGTGCTTCCAACCGACATCACATCGGCAGATTATAAATTTGGACCCAGAACGGAGAATGATTCATGATAATGTTAGATGGTTGCATATTGACGTCGATTTCCTGTAGCAATACCAGATTTTGATCAAAGGTCCATGGCCTACCTGCCATGACCTTCTCTTTGTCACGCTTACAAGAAAACTGAACCATGAATAAGTCATTTTCTATAATCTGAAAAATAGCCCCCTTCGAGATCGCCCATAGCGCTTCGAAATTAAAGGATCTTACTGTTAAAACCTTACCAATCAAGGCGAGGGTAAATTCTTGATTGAAATCCGTGTCAGGAATGTCATCGTAAGTTATTGTTTTGTCTTCCTCCGCCGTGATCTTCAATTCCCGATACTTTAAAGATAATCTCATCAACCATGATGACTGACACCAATCCCAAGAAAAGGATCACAAAGATCGAAAATTCGAGTAAAAATAATGGATACCCAGGACTAGAACTCAAACCCTAGACAGACGCCGGAGAGAGACTCGCTTACTTTTCCTTTTTGTTATACTGAATAATGAAAAGTGGCGCATTGTCTATTTAGTGATTTGTAGGTGTAGGAGTTCTATATATTGTGCGTATCGGTGGAATGAACTCTAATCTTTTAGCATATAGATGTTCAGCTTGTTCTTCTTACTTATTTATTTCCATTTTACCTGCTATGGGACTCCTCAGATTTGAGGTGCATCTAGTGATTATCAGCCAATGCAAATCTTTAATAAGAGAAGTGATGTAGTTATCTTCGCTCCCACTTCCCCCTCTCATATCTCATGTCATGAAGTTTGTGAAGGCCTTTGCATAATTTTGCTCGTGACCGACACAAGTGTATACTTTTTTTTGGGAAATTGTTGTATGTGATTAATATCTTGTTCTATTGTAGGCAATGGCTGATTTCATGTCTAAGGTTATGGGGGATGTCTCCTTTGATCCTTCACAACTAGTATTGACATCTGGCGCTACTCCTGCAGTGGAGATACTATGCTTTTGCCTGGCAGACCACGGGAACGCCTTGCTAATTCCAGCTCCATATTACGCTGGGTACTTCTTTTTTATCTTATGAAGTTTTCCAACATTTATGGAACCAGCTTTGTATATCCTAGTCCTTTTACTTTAAAAGATCCCAAATGCATTGACAATAAGACGAAGAGATCTGAAGAAATTGTGCATAGACTAACATGAAAACCTACAGTTTTGACAGGGATTTAGTGCGTACTGGAGTGGAGCTGATACCTGTTCATTGTCGTAGCTCTGATGACTTTACATTAACTATTCCTGCCCTCGATCAAGCATATAATAATGCTAGAAAACGGGGGCAAAAAGTTCGGGGCATCCTTTTCTCAAACCCTTGTAATCCTGTAGGCAATTTACTCTCGAGGGATGCACTGTACAGCCTTTTAGACTTTGCCAGGGAAAAGAACATTCACATTATTTCTGATGAATTATTTGCGGGGTCAACCTATGAGAGTTCAAAATTTGTAAGCATGGCAGAAATTGTCGAATCAGAAGATCTTGACAAGAATAGGGTTCATATCATATATGGGCTATCCAAAGATCTTTCTCTTCCAGGCTTTAGGGTCGGGGCCATCTACACCTCTAATGAGAATGTTTTAGCTGCTGCGAAAAAGTTAGCGAGGTTTTCTTCAATTTCTGCTCCAACACAGCGTCTGGTAGTTTCAATGCTGTCAGATAAAAAGTTCATTGAAGATTATATGAAAACCAATACAAAGAGGCTAAAGAGGGTGCATGATTCCTTTGTTGCTGGTTTAGATCAACTTGGAATACCATGTGCAAGAAGTGAAGGGGGATTATTCTGTTGGTCTGACTTTAGTGGACTGATAAAGCCCTACAATGAAAAAGGAGAGCTTGACTTATGGGACAAGCTGCTAACTGTAGGGAAAGTGAATCTAACCCCTGGGTCAGCCTTTCATTGCATTGAACCTGGATGGTTTAGGTGCTGTTTCACTACACTAGCTGAAAAAGACATTCCTTTGGTTATGGAACGGATTAAGAAAGTTTGTGAAAGCTGCAAATCACCTAGCTAATGTGCTGTGATTAGTCATTCAGAGTTTAAACTTAAGAAATCATACATGAATCATCCAGCAGCGATAGCAATGATAACTATGCATCAGAGTTATGAAGATTGTTGGTGATATTTTGTTCAAATTGTCTACAAGAGAAATGTACAGATATTATATTCTTAGGGAAGCGTACAATACTGGTAAAGATCTTTGATAATATATTGGTGAAACTTGTTAGACGAGAAGATTATCGAGACATGAAGAATTCATTCCTACTAATGATGAATATGCAGCTTCTACACAAAATGAATTCCTTGAAATGCTGTCTTAAGAGAGTTTTAACGCCAGAAAGTCCTTCCTCAGCATTTTCGCTAGTCCTCCGCCACTCGCCACAATATTGAAGCATCCTTGAGGTTTGTTCTTTGTGAAATCCTGCCATTTTCCAATCCGGCAAGTTAATTATTGAATAGTTTATGTATATATCAAGGAATTAACAAAGGCAATTCAGCCATTTTTGTCCATCTGTAGATTATGAGGAAGTATATGACATAGGATCTTTTTTTTTGTTTTTCCTTTTTTTTTTCTTTTTCTGATGAGTTAATAACAGATCAACAACCATTTGTTCTCTCTAAAGTAGAAGGCTGATCTCAAAAAGAGAAAAATCTACATGGGAGGCTCAGCCCGTGAGTAGATAGCAACTGTTCTATATTTGACAATAATAATTTTTATGCGTCATTCTATGAAGTGTGAATGTTTGGGCTAAGAAATTACCTTTTGTTGATATTGCTTCTTCATATTAACTGCTTTTCGGCGAAAACTTCTTCTACGACTCTGCATTATGAGCTCTCCTAGGGTACATGGTCTCCTAATCACGCCACTTCGTCTGCCATCTCCAACTAGTTTCTTATGCTCTGCCGTTGTAGGAGTTTTTCTCTCAGGAAGCCTCATTTTCTCCTGAGGGTTCTTTCCTTGTTGAAGAAACCCAGACTTGGGTGGATACAATGGAAAGAGGTGTGCCAAAAAAGCAGCACCTTTCAAGCTTGTATTTCTATTTGCATAGCTATTCGGACTGCTGTTACTTTCTGGTGAAAGTGGACCCTCCATATACCCATCAACCCGTTGCTCTACATACGGGTTTCGTAGAGGTGTGAGGCGATTTGCAAGGAGAGAAGGAGCCGAGCAAAAGGACTCCTCTGATTGGACACTTATTGCATCAAAATCCAACTCTGACATCCAATCTCGATCATCATAATCATCACCATACGAGCTATCTTCTTCATCGGTCTCATTCCCATACTTGGTAAAGTATGCTGGAGGTAAAGGTAAGCACATGTTTTCCGGCACTGTTTCTTGAGTCTTGGGATTTGTCGGTTCCTGATCAAAACACCGGAGTGGAGTCCCGGGTTTCTCCTCCCATTTGAAGGGAATGGAAGCAATGTACTTCATGGGTAGCGGAACAGGTATTAAAGGCTCGCGTTTTGGCTTCCAATCCTTCTTTGGTGCTCCTGGTATCTCTTCCCATTGAAATGGTATTGTAATTTGTTGCTTGATTTTCTTTCCACACTCATTTTTCTCATTGTTTTCTATATCTTCCATTGTGAGTATGATTCTAAGCCTTGTGTTTTGGGTTATGCTGAGTTTCCTTTTATATTAAGGTGTAGTTAGTGGGTTAGATTTTGTGGCAAAATCAGATTAATTATCATTTTGATAACTGTACCATCAAAATGTTGGCATGGTTGGGATTCTGCCAAATTGGATTTGGTATACTGAATGTTACTCTCTTCTTAATGGGTCTGCATCAACCCACTTTGTTAATGCTATCTTCCTATATCCTCTCAGGGAAGTCTTTTGACACATGGAAAAGTTGGTGCACTTCCATGATTACTTCTAATTTCTACTATGAATTACAAGTTTGTATGGAATTTTTATTTCTTAGTCAAAGAACATCTGTATGAATCTCAGCCGTTTAACTCCATGTAAAAAAAGAAAAGAAGGGATGTATTACTGCAAATGTTAGGTTAGTCTAGCTAATAAATTATTTGGGTTGAAAGAATGTTACTTGTCTGAATAAAGATAATTTTAAGACTTTCTTGTTGTGAAATACTTTATGTACTTTGCAACCATTTGACTTTTGTAATAGTCATATGCTTCCTTTGAACATTTTTTTGATTAATATATAAAAGTAAATGTTATTGAATTTGAATCATTATATATATATAGATATTTATGTTGGCAAGCGTAAAATTCAATTTATTGCAATTTTTAATGACGGAGAAAGTGGAGTTTATAATTTATATATAAGTATGATCATGTGAATGAGATAAGTTTCATTATTAAAGAGTCACCTTGTGATTTACATGTAACGAGATTATGCCTCAAAAATATAGTTCAAGTTAAAAAATAAAGTCAAATTAGCATGTTAATTAGGGGTATATGCATAATGACTTTATGAGGCATATGGCCAAGAAGAGTAGTAAAACTTGAACTTTGATCATGGATTATTCCAAATGTTGATATACCTACTATGTTCATACCAAGTATGTTTTTACAAGCTTAACAAAACTGTATTATGTACTACTCAGACGCTCTTCTCCAAGCGTCTTTTATGATTTATATATAGGGATAATATAATCACATGAGATTTAGTTAGTTGTTTTTTTTTGACATCGCGAAAACAAACATAAAAGAAACAAAAGCACAACGAAAAGGAAATTAAAAGCATTGAAAAGAAGAGACGTCCGTTTTGCTAGTGTTAGCCAGAACATGAGCCCTTTGAATCAAGTAATATGCCATCTTTGCCTTAATGTGTTCACTTAGGGTGCGTTCTATTCAACTTATTGGACCTGAACTTATTGGAACTTATCTGAACTGAACTTATTGAACCTGAACTGAACTTATTGGAACTTATTAAACCTGATTGGACCTGATTAGACCTGATTCAACTTATTGGACCTGATTGAACCTGATTGGAACTTATTGGACCTGATTGAACCTGATTGACCTTATTGGACCTTATTGGAACTTATTGACCCTGATTGAAACTTCTTAGACCTTATTGGACCTGATTGAAACTTATTAGACCTTATTGAACCTGATTGAAACTTATTTGACCTTATTAGACAAAAACATTGACCATGAATAACATAAATATTACCACTAACGTAAATACTACCCTCAAAATTTTTTATGGAATAATAATTATTATAATTCGTCCTTTAAAAAATAATGATTATTAATTATCTCTTATGATAATTAATTTAACAAAAAAATTACTATTTATATATTTGCCTATACATAACTTTCATCACTAATATATCTAATAGTGTTGTTTTAATTTTATAAAACACTAGTAGAAAATCAAAAAATTAATTTTATAAAATACTAGTAGTTACTAATCTAAGCTGAGCAAAAGGCAGTGAACTTTCATTGTAAAGGGCTTGATTATGGGCCTGATTCTCCTTTTCCTAATCAATGAAAATAAGCTGAACATTTATTGCTAACAACAACTCCTTCATTCATTTCTTCAGCTTTCTTCACCTTTCATTTATTTGAATGTTACTAGAAGAAAGAGAAAAAAATGTTCAAAGTCACACTAGCTTCAACACCTCTCAGATTTCTTCTCATTACTTCTCCTTTCTTCTCCTTTCTTCCTTCTGTTTTTTCTTTTTTTTGTTCAAAATCTGCATAACACGAAGCCATTCTTCGTCCTTCAATTCTTCACCTAAGCAGCTTGTGAGCCGTCGCGCCTGTGCATTCCAGTTTTCACCACTATTGCCGCCTACTGTCTGGATCTGAGGTACTTTCTTTTATATTTCTGTGATGGTTAATATTAATTGTTAGTGCATTTTAATTGTTAGAGAATTCTAATTGTTCTATGTGCGAATTTAAGTAGTTAATGGTGAGGTTCATTATATTTTTGAGGGAGAAATCTTGCATTTTTTATTGTACAGTGAGGTTCATTCTATTTTTGAGGGAGAAATCTTGCATGTTGAGATGTAAATGAATCTTATATTAATCAGAAGAAAAGTTTCTTCAAGCATCAGATATTATAAAAGTTTCTATTTTTTTCGAATATACTATTAAGCAGTTACGATAGTAGTATTTTTTTTGATTTCTGGGACTTAATTATCTCTTATGTATTTTTATTTTTCAAGGGCGTCGTTTCTAGGACATAAGAACTACTTGCATTTAAATGTATTTTATTTTAAAGGACGACATTTCATGCTTTTAATATGTATTTTTATTTTCATGGGTGTTATGACGATGCTTATCTATGGTTACTTTATGTTCAAGAAATACTAGTTGCTTATCTCTATCTTCTTTTTATGTTTGGCTTGTAGAATGGACGAGATGTTGGTTGAGAATTGTATGATGTACATAGCTTTAATGAAGCAATCAATTGATAATATTTATATCTTTCATAGTTATTAGTAACGAAAACATGTTATCTCTAGTTATTTAAAGACGAATTGCAAAATATTGTAATTATAATTATTATTTTTATTATTATTATTGTTAACCTTAATTATTTGACCATGATTATAATATTATTCAATAGCAATATGAATAATCAAATAATAGACAATAATATAAGTATAATACTATACATTGTGGTACTTTAATAAAAAATTCTAATAATAACATAATCAGCTAATAGTAATATGAATAATAAAATAATAGACATAATACAAATAAATAATAAAATAATAGACACTAATACAAGTATAATACTATATAATCATTGTGGTACTTTAACTAAAATTCTAATAACATAATCCGCTAATAGTGATATGAAATTATGAATAACAAAATAGTGGACAATAATACAAATGTTTATTAAACATTGACTATTTGGACCTTATTGGACCTTATTAGACCTGATTGAAACTTATTGGACCTTATTAGACCTGATTGGAACTTATTGCACCTGATTGGAACTTATTGCACCTGATTGAAACTTATTGGACCTTATTGGAACTTATTGCACTTATTAGACCTTATTGCAACTTATCTGAACTTATCTGAACTTATCTGAACTTATTGGACCTGAAACTTAATTTTTTAAGTTGAACAGAACGCACCCTTAATACAGCATGTGAAGATGACCTGCAATTATTTAATATGTGCTAGGAGTTGCTACCTTTCATGAAACCCAAACAGAAGAGGGGGAGCAAAGTTCAAATTTTGAAGAGGTGTTGCTCAAGAGTTAAGTGTTTCATTGGAAGTTTGCTTGCTTTACCAAAAATCTTATTCTAAATGATAGTTTATGTCTTCAATAAATTCAGCATCATCTATTTTAGGTTATAACAAAGTAATGTTCATCTCTCTTTAATCTTCTCTCACTCTATTCGCTTTCTTACTTTTTTTTATCTATCCATTTAACAACTTTTTATGATCTCTGTGCAAACCCAAGATGTGAAGATTACTGAGGGAAAAGGTGTGTGTTAGTGCACCCCTTTTTACCTTTTTTTTCCCAATTTTTGTAAGGACATTTTATTTTTGTAGACATCGATGGTGGGTAATGGTTTATTTGGACAGCCCATGAGCATGGTTTTGCCCGGTGTTGTTGGATTCAAGGTGACTGGAAAGTGTCGAGATGGTGTCACAGCCACAAACTTGGTGTTGACGGTCAAGTTTAAATTGTACATATTATTAGATTTTTTAAAATTTTATTTTTAATGGATATTATTTGATTTAGAAACTTTATTTTCAGGACATTGGAAGAAATGGATGCTTTGAAAGAAATTATTATATATATAAATTAAATGTAGCAATTTTTTTTTTGACATGAATAGAATAGCAGGAATTTCTGTTTAACAATATTGTTGTCGCTATTTATATATTGTTTCATCAAAAATGTCTTGTGGCGCCAATATAGTGCCAACCATGAGTAAACCAAATGATGCGTTTTGTTTTGCTGCAAGTCTAACCAAATTCATTTCTCTTTGGGCTTTGCCAGTTTATTGTCTTCAGTTTGGCCCACCCCTTTAAACTCTTTATACCACATTTAATATCCCACTTATAAGCCACGATAGATATTATACACCAAAAAAAATGTACTCATAATTTCCCCTTAATACTTTGTTTTTAAAAAAAAAATGTTACTATGAGCAATTCCCTATTCCTATTAAAAATTAGCGATTTTTAAAAATTACATAGTATCTTTTGTTTTAGGAAAAGTTACTATGCATAATTTCCTCTTAAGGATTACATTACAAAACAAAAAATACATTATGAAGAATTTGGCATTTTTACATTACTCCTAATCAGATTATATGCTCTTAGAATTCACATAATTGCTGACAACTTTTCACAATAATCAAATAGATGACAAAAAAGTTGGGATTTTTGGTTAGCCACTTACTCAAAGATAATAGCTGTGGCCGTGCTGTTGACCCGTATTTTTTTTGCAGTTCGTTAATTGTACCTTAAACCCTTCTTCTTTGGCAAAATTAACACTCAATGGGACCTTTTATCAATTTAAAATCCGATTGCCTTATTATCTAACCTATTTGTTTATATACTTTAAAATGCCTTAAATAATTTTCGCTTATATTGCCATAAAACTATTCCCACTAATTGCGCGCCACAACAACTAGTAAATGAAGGTGTGCGTACATTTGTGTTTACCCAACCCAAACTAGCATCATCCATGATCCATTGCCATTTCCCCCATCACCACCTAAACTCCACTACGTCTACGACTACCATCACCGACCAACCAATTCAACCTTTCCGACGATGGTCGAAGGTGAAGAGAAGCCAATTGAACCACCAACCACCAATTGAAACGGAGGAAGAAGAAAAGAGAAGAGAAGAGAAGAGAAGAGAAGAGAAGAGAAGAGAAGAGGGAGATATGGCAAAATTCGGGGAGAGGAGCGGGAGGGATAAGAGGAAGAGGAACAGTGATACTAATTCACAAGTGGTGGCTCCTTATTATTTTTTTTACTTTCTGTATATTTTATTATAGCACTGCCAGTACTCCAGTAGCATGCTTATGTTTCTCGATCGATTCATTCATTCATTCTGTTATTCCACGCTTCTTGGTTTTTTTGGTTGGTTACTGCTACTAAGCCTACTAGTAATACTTTAAATTGAAATCTATCTAATAATCTAAGTCCATCATGCTGTGCTTAATTGCCATAAGTAAGTTCACTAATTGATAAGAGTATACCCTTTGCCCTGTAATTCGCCAATTCATAGATACTTCATATAAGATACTAGATATTCTATTATCAGCTCAAATATTCAAATGTTATGTTTGTATGATTACTCCGTATTTATTCGTTAATTACTTGGATTAAGGCTCCCCGTTTGGTAGGGCATAAAACATTTTGCATCAAAATTGTTTTCCTTCATTTTCAATTTTACATGTAAGTTGTAACCTGTAACCGTACATACCTTGTATATTAATTATTTTATATACAAAGTATACAAAATTTTTCAGGTTACGGGAGCAGGAGCAAATCCAACACTTGCTGCTTGCACCAGGTCCTGGAGGCTGAGGCTGAGGCCGAGGCCAACGACAAGGATAAGGACAGCAGTAGGAGGCAAGTATTCAGCCCCTAATTCTTGTATTCCCAGCATTCCGAGAGAGATAATGTTTAATGTTTAACATATTATTACGTGTTCCTGCTTCGCTTCTTCAAGAGATTGCGAGGTTTGTTTGCAAGGAGTGGAATGATATCATCATTGACCCACTCTTCATTAAGCTACACCTTCTTCGCTCGTTGTCATCTCCTGCTACAGCTTTCCTTATACAGGACAAACTCAGGGCTGATGCTAATTTACAGCGCGCCTTTTATGTTCATCCTTCTTCATCTTCTTCTTCTTCTGCACATGCTAATGCTGATGCTAATAATACAACTTCTCCTTCTCCTCCTCAGTGTGATTATGCTCTGACTCAACTTAAGCTTCCATTTCAAGCATCAATTTTAGGTTCTTGTAACGGTCTACTCTTGCTTCATCATCCCACCTTTGTTGAAAGGGTATTCTGTGTTTTCAATCCTGTAACAAAAGCCAACATCTGTCTCCCTCCCTTCAACCTGATGGTACTCGTTTCTAATAGACCTTCTGCTGCCTTAGTGTTTGTGCCTTCTTCTGGCCACTACAAAGTGGTCTATGCTTCTTGCATCTCCAACACTGCACCATCTGTTAACTTCTGTGTTGTGCCGAATATTAACCACAGATCATTTCAACTTAAGATTATGGTGATAAGGATAGAATAAGTCCTTGAACTTATCTTATTCCTTTTGTTATCTTTTGTAACTACTTCGTAGGATATTCCTCTGTATAGTTATCTTTTTCCTTCCTTCTAGGAATTGTTGTAACCACTTACAGTAGCTTACACTATTTATATTGCATGTATATGCTCTCTTCAAGATATACGAAAAATATATTCTTTATCTCTTCTCTACATGGTATCAGATTCTTGATCCATCTCCACGCTTCTCCCATGGCTTTGAGCAACTCCGATCCCTCGTCCCATCTTCCTAACATCACCGACCCTTCCCGTCCCTTCACCGTTCTTCATATTCACAACACCATCAAACTTCAATCCACCAACTACCTTTCCTGGAAACTCCAAGTCGAAGCCATCCTTATCGGCCATGACCTCTACAAATTCGTAGATGGCACCCACCCCTGCCCTCCCTCCACTCTTACTGTCGCCGGTGTCGATAGTCCCAACCCCGAACACTCTCACTGGATCCGGCAGGACAAGCTCCTCTTTGGAGCCCTCGTTGGCACCCTCTCCCAACCTATCATTCCCCTCATCTCCCTCGCCACCACCTCTCAAGCCCTCTGGCTTACTCTTGCCAACACCTACGCCCTCCCTAGCCGCGGCCACATCAAACAGCTAAAAGACCAACTTAAACGGATCACCAAAGGGAATAGCACCATTGCGGAATTTATGCATTCCCTTAAAGCCTGTGCCGATCAACTCGCCGCTCTCGGCAAACCTGTCGATCATGAGGATCTCATTGATCGCGTCCTTCTCGGCCTCGACGACTCTTACACATCGATCATTGACTCCGTCAATGCCCGTGACACACCCATCTCGTTTGAAGAGCTCCATGAAAAACTCATCAACAAAGAACTTTCCCTCTCCCAACATACCTCTTCCCTTCCCCACCCTGCTACGGCCCTCGCCGCTGTTACTCGCCCACCTCCCCGCTCATCCTATCGCCCACCCCAACCTGGTCTCCTTCCTCGTCCCTCCAACGCCCCTGGCCCTCGTCCACCCTCTCGGCCCTATCTCGGCAAATGCCAATGGTGCCGAGAGCAGGGCCATGTCGTGTCTCAATGCCTTGTCTTCAAAGCCCAATTTCCCCATGCCACTCCTCCCCCTCCTCTCACACCTTCCGCTGCTCCTTCATCATCATCTGCCCCTCGCGCTCATGTTGCGCAAACCACCCCCTCCCCTCCCTCCCCTACCTCGTGGCTCCTCGACAGCGGCGCCTCCCATCATGTTACTAATGATCTTACCAACCTCTCCCTTCACTCTCCATATGATGGCACTGATGAGCTCATTATAGGTGATGGTACGGGCCTTAAAATCTCCCATACTGGCTCCTTAACCCTCTCCTTTCTTAATCATTCTATTACCTTACACAACGTCTTATATGTTCCTTCTATGTCTCGAAACATCATCTCTATTTCTCATCTTTGTCATGATAATAATGCTTATATTGAATTCTCATCTTATTCTTTTGTTGTGAAGGATCTCAAAACGGGGGCGTCTCTCTTCCAGGGGCAGGGTAATTCCGGAGTCTATGAACTTCAATCCGTACCTCCACAAGTTTTCACAAGCACCACTTCTGCATCTCTTGATTGGCATCACCGCTTAGGGCACCCCTCTCAAAAAGTGTTTAGGCATCTTATTTCCCGCAATAATCTCCATGTTCCTAGTATTTCAACATTAGATTGTAATTCATGTGCTTGTAATAAAAGTCATCAACTTCCGTTTTCTGTTTCCACTATCACCTCTACTGCCCCTCTCCAATATGTCTACACTGATCTATGGACATCCCCTCTCCTTTCTCATGATGGTTATAAGTATTACGTTATATTTATCGATCATTACTCAAAATACACTTGGCTCTATCCACTAAAACTTAAATCTGACACTAAACCCACCTTCATTCGGTTTAAAGCCTTAGTGGAAAAATATTTCCAAACCCCCATTGTCACTCTCTATTCTGACAATGGTGGCGAATATGATGCCTTACAAGAATTCTTCAATATTGAAGGAATCTCTCGTCTCACCTCACCCCCTCATACCCCCCAACACAATGGACTTTCCGAACGTCGTCATCGTCATATTGTCGAAACGGCTCTCTCTCTTCTCACTCATTCCTCCATGCCCCTCCAATATTGGACGAATGCATGCACCACTGCGGTCTACCTCATTAACCGCCTTCCTACCTCCACTCTCAAAAATGCCTCTCCCTACTCCACTCTTTTTGGCTCCGAACCCAACTATCTCAAACTCAGGAGCTTTGGCTGTCTGTGCTACCCTTGGCTCAAACCCTACTCCAAACACAAACTCGATCCCAAGTCCGTCCCATGCGTCTTCATAGGCTACTCCCCTACCCAAAGTGGGTACTATTGCCTCGATCCCCTCACTCACAAAATCTACTGCTCTCGTCACGTGCACTTTGTTGAATCCACCTTTCCGTTCTCTCAGCACCCTACGTCTCCTGCCCATCTTCCCACCCTACTCGACGCATGGTGCCCTCTATCTATCACCTCTCTCACTCCTCCATCTCCACCCCCCACCCGTCACACGCCACCTCCTGCTATCCCCTCTCTCACTCCTCCATCATCTCCGTCTTCCGCTGCTTCCCCGCCCTCCCTCGACAGTACCTCTCCTACCACAACCTCATCCCCGTCCCCTCCCGACCCCCCTTACTCCACCTCCGTGCCTTCACCATCCTCCTCTCCCCCAGCTCACCACACCCGCCTCGCCCATGGCATTCGCAAGCCCCTCACCAAACTAAACCTAACTGCCACTCTTGACCTCTCCGAAACCGAGCCCAAAACCATTACTCAAGCCCTCAAAAGCACGGTGTGGCGCAAGGCCATGGATGAGGAGATTTCTGCACTCACAAAAAATAATACTTGGGAACTTGTTTCCCCCTCCCCCTCACAAAATGTTATCACCTGCAAATGGATATATCGCATAAAACGCGACCCTACGGGGAAGATCACAAAATATAAAGCTCGGTATGTCGCTCGCGGGTTTAACCAACGCGCAGGTATTGACTACAGCGACACCTTTAGCCCTGTAGTCAAACCCGCCACAGTTCGGATGGTTCTCTCTCTCGCGGTAAGCCAAAATTGGAACATCCGCCAACTGGATATCAATAACGCTTTCTTGCAGGGCACCTTGACCGATGAAGTATACACCATTCAACCGCCGGGATATGCTGATCCTCAATTTCCCAATCATGTCTGCAAACTTCGCAAAGCTCTCTATGGTTTAAAACAGGCCCCCCGGGCCTGGTACACGGAGCTACGGACTTATCTCCTTGAGGTTGGTTTCCGCAACACCATCTCCGACTCCTCCTTATTTACACTGCACTCCCACGGTGTCACCATCCATCTCCTCGTCTATGTCGACGACATCATTGTCACAAGCAACAATCCCACAGCCCTGGATAAGTTCGTCGACCGTCTTGCTGCCCGGTTCTCTCTTAAAGATCTCGGCTCCCTCACTTACTTTCTTGGCGTCGAAGTGCTCCAACATCCTAAGGGTCTCTTCCTTAGCCAGAAAAAGTATATTCACGACATTCTATGCAAAGCCAACATGGACGATGCTAAGCCTGTTGCCACTCCCATGGTCACTGACCCACCTCTTTCCATGCACGGCACCCTGTTGGCTGACCCCACTCCCTACCGCACTCTCATTGGCAGCCTTCAATACCTCAGCTTGACACGCCCGGACGTCGCCTTTACGGTCAATAAGCTCGCTCAATACATGCAGCGTCCAACAGATGAGCACATGCAAGCTTTACGTCGTCTTCTTCGCTACCTCCATGGCACGGCAAACATGGGCTTAATAATTTACAAAGACACGCCCCTCACACTTCATGCGTACTCTGACTCAGACTGGGCGCGTGACAAGGACGATTACATCTCCACTACTGCCTACATTGTCTACCTCGGTAAAAATGCCATCTCATGGACCTCCCGCAAGCAACGCACTCGAGCTCGCTCGTCTACCGAGGCCGAATACCGTGCCGTTGCCAACACTACCGCTGAACTTCTATGGGTCACTAATCTTCTTGTTGAGCTGGGTCACAAAGTTTCTCTTGCTCCCGTCATATACTGCGACAATGCCGGGGCCACTTACGTCAGTGCTAACCCCGTTTTCCACTCTAAAATGAAGCACCTGGGTCTTGACTACCACTTTGTGCGTGAAAATGTGCAGTCCGGTCTCCTACGGGTTGCTTACATTTCCACTCGGGACCAGCTCGCTGATGCGCTTACAAAGCCCTTGCCCCGCATCACACATTCTACCTTGATTCATCAAATTGGCCTTGCTGTATGGCCACCCAATTTGCGGGGGCGTGATAAGGATAGAATAAGTCCTTGAACTTATCTTATTCCTTTTGTTATCTTTTGTAACTACTTCGTAGGATATTCCTCTGTATAGTTATTTTTCCTTCCTTCTAGGAATTGTTGTAACCACTTACAGTAGCTTACACTATTTATATTGCATGTATATGCTCTCTTCAAGATATACGAAAAATATATTCTTTATCTCTTCTCTACATATGGTGTGTACAATAGGTATTGACAAAACTTGGAGAGACATCGACTGTCAAGGCATTACTATGATGAGGAGTCGCATTAATGACACATAAATGAGTCAACCCTTCTCTAGTAGCAGTACTAATAATGCACATCCGTATATCGATTGGCTTCAGAAAGATCTCGAATATGGTTTCACCTTGGATGTCGATGCTGAAACCATGTATCACCCAACAATCTCTAGGTCCGTCGTTGTGGAACGTCATTGAGCACTTTAAACTAATCAAGTGCAAGTGCATGTGGGAATGAGGAGATTCAATAATGAAGCACAAATGTTGTATAATTAATTAATTAGTAAGTAACCAAGGATGTCTTGGCCTAGTGGTTAAGATTGAGGTGCTGTGAACAATAGGTCACAGGTTCAAATCCCCCCATTTGCTGTATAAGGGATGTAGACTTGATTGACATCATCATTTAGTTTGTAAGTTACTTGTACTTATCTTCCCCTTTGCTGTTCGAACTCAACAATTCAATGTATTGTATGTGGGAATGGAGTTTTGATTGACATCTTGATTTATTTTACTCTTTTTTTTAAAAAAGTTTCCCATTTGCTAAGAAATTTGATTTTAAGGTTTGGTTTTTTCAATTTGTTTGTGGAGTTTTTTAGGGTTTGGATTTTGTTAGCCCATATGGCATATGGTCATATTCATATATTGGATAAATACGACCCTAACTCCGTGTGTGAGAATTTGGGCTAATCCTAAAGTCCAGATTTGTTATTATGTTAATGAGAGGAGATGGTATGTACATGACTCCATTGGTTTTTTAAATTGAGAAGGTATTGGGTCAGATGCGTCCGACCATAATATTTGGTCGGACGATTTTCAGTTGGTTTTAATTTTTTTCAGTTGGTTTCAAAATTTTTTTTAGTTGGTTTCAATTTTTTTTCAGAAGACCAAATGAAAGAAAAACAACACAAGTTGAAAGAATTTACACACCAACTGAAAGAACACAGAAGACCAAGGCTCCGTTTGGTAAGGCGTAAAACATTTTCAGTGTAAAAAGATTTTCATGGAAAATAATTCACAATGGAAAAACACAATTCCAAAATTAGTTTTCCGTTGTTTGGTTCGATGTAAGAAAAATGATGAAGTGAAAGGAAAATGAAAGGGAAAGTAAGGAGGTAGTGAGAGGAGTGTACAAGAGAGATAAGGAAAATAATTTTCCCTTCATTTTGAAAGGAAAATGGTTTTTCATCATCGGGAGAGTAATTTTACCCAAAGGGGAAATGATTTTACACTCTTTTGCCAACCAAACAATGTAAAACTGAAAATAGAGGAAAACAATTTTCCGGAAAAACGTTTTACGCCCTACCAAACAGAGCCCAAATGAAAGAAAAACAACACAAGCTGAAAGAATTTAAACACCAACTGAAAGAACACAGAAGACCAAATGAAAGAAAAACAACACAAGATGAAAGAATTTACACACCAACTGAAAGAACACAGAAGACCAAATGAAAGAAAAACAACACAAGCTGAAAGAATTTAAACACCAACTGTAGAGGTGATCATGGGCCGGGCCGCGGCCAAAAAAATTTGCCCATTGGCCGGGCCGGGCCGGGCCTAAATTCGGGCCGAATTTTTGTGTCCAAAGCCCGCTATTTCGGGCCGGGCTTAGCGGGCTTTTGCGGGCCAAAACGGGCCGGGCCAAAAAATAGACTAAAAAGTCGTTTTTAGCTTGCCCAAAGCCCGCCCAAAAAAAAAAAAAAAAGACCGGGCCGGGCCCGCGGGCCGAAAAATTCTGCCCAAAACCCGGCCCAAAAACGGGCCGGGCCAGCGGGCCGGGCCAAAATGATCACCTCTAACCAACTGAAAGAACACAGAAGACTAAATGAAAGAAAATCATATCACAGGAAGGAAATCATCTTCTTCTTCTTCTGATTACTCATTCTCTCTCTCTTCTCCTTCCAAAAATTGCAAAAAACACACACCAATTTCATACGTTTAATAATGGAGAGAAAGTAACTTACATGTTTAGAGATAAAACCCAAGATTGCAAATTTCACAGCAAAAACCTTATTAGAACCCACAAAAAGAAAGAAGATGAAATTTTTAAAAGAAGATTTAAAAAGGGACAAAAAAAAACTGGAATTTAGAGGCTATAGTATTGAAGAAATTTCCTGTAAATGTAATCTATTAGATGTAAATCTTAAGAATAATAAGAGACGACAACAAAAGAGGAAATGAAGATGGAGAGAGATTATTTTATGCAATATTCGGTCTACAATGGAATTTAAAGAAGGGGAGGGGGGATTCGAACCTCTGACCTATCGTTCACAGCACCTCAATCTTAACCACTAGGCCAAGACATCCTTGGTTTTTTACCCCGTTAGGAATAGTGAATTAAACTATCCTTCCTCAGTGGTTCGGCCCTTATTACTCGATTATACTAGTTAGATAATCATCAAAATATTTATGAAATTTTGCCAAGAAAAGGACACTTGTTAATTTCTAGTTATGAATCTTCCCTAAAAAAAATTAAACAAAAGTCAATGGTTAACAACTCAACCATATGTAGAAAAACACTTATAATTTTGATTTTTAGTTTTTTTTTTCCAAAAAAAAAGAGCAATAACAACTTTAGTTAGAAGTTTCTTTTTTGAAATACATATAAGATTCATCAACATTATTTATTCTAAACAATACAATCCTTAAAAACAATATTAAAAAAGGAATAAATAAATTTTCAAAAAAAAAAGAGATTATAAACCCTTAATCTAAAAGTTAACTCCAATAGTTAAAACAAACTTTAAACCTTCAAAAATAAATTGTGATAAACACATCTCATTATTTGTGATAAACTTGAAACTGAAACGATTCAACTCACATATCTACCAACAACCAGGGCCGCCGCAAGCATTTTGGAGGTCCTGTGTTCAAATTAATATAAGGCATTTAGACCTCCCAAAGTAATAGTGCATTCTCTTCATTCTACAACTTATAAGATTTGATTTGTACTGATATGATCTAATCTTACGAGATCCTTATAGAATCTTTTGAGATTGCAATGAATTTGGGATGAAGAGAGTTATATGATTCCGAATAAGTTGAAAAGAACAACCCCTAAATGCCAAATATATTTTTCTTTGTTCATTACTTTGTGTAAAATATTATTATGCATTTTAAAATAATATATACATACAAGTATCCCATAATCTCACAATATCTAAAAATCATAAATCTCTTAGATTATATGAGTTAAGCACAATATCAACCTTAAAAAAGTTATACAAGAAGATTAGACGATCTTAATCAATTAGACTGAGCTAAAGCTTGTAATATTTGAGTATGTATATATGTGTTCAATTGTTAGGAGATACTACCTTTGTCTCATAATAACTTAATAAGTGCCGCATTTTGACAAAAATTGTGAGAGCTTTTTGGTCAAAATTGGGAATTTATTTTGGAAAGGAGGGAGGGAGCAACATGTATCAGAAAATATGAAAGAACAAAACAAATTTATTTTCATTTTTTTTATTTTTCTTAGTAATGTAAATAATTTGATTGTACACAGGAGCACATTATTCAATTTCTTAAAAACTCTAAACCAATCAAACATTCCAATAATAGAAGGATTAATTTAAAAGTGAGAATTTAAGACAATTGTGGACATATGGGCAAAAGGATTTGTTTTAAAATACTTTGTACTAGCTTTTTAGGCACGCTTTGCGTGCTATTACATTTTTTTCCATTGATGAGTTGTTCTCAATTGCGAAAAGCCTAGCGTTATTCTTACTTAACGTCTGCGTATTAAATAACATCTTTTTATTGTAGTATAAGATAAAAAAAAGATTAGCAATAATTCAATATATTTGTCCACCTAAAATTATATTAGTGATAATTATTTATTATATTTCATATAATGTTGCAAGTATATTAGAAATTTGGTCTTTTCACCATATCATATTGCAAGAATATTAAGAATTTCTTATATTTTTCCATATATAATAACTACTAATAAAGTGGAGTAGTTATTATTTTTTTTTTTTATGGGTGTTTGTTGGTGCTACACATCATTAACATAGTGCTTTGTTTTGTTTTTCTTAAAAATCTTTTAATTTTCTTGATCAAATTAAATTAAAGAATTTGATTTGACCTTTTTACCCTTGCTAATTCTATTTAGTTACTTATGTTATATTTTTTTTTTAAAGAGAAATTTCATTAATTGAAGGCCAAACGACATCAATAATAGGTATTAAAGGAAAACAAGATACAATTAAACAAGACTAAATCAAATTTGTCTTCGAAAAAACTACAATGAACCAGATCGAACAATACAGCACAACCCTCTTGTATTTGCTGAATCAAGCAGCTATTGATGAGGAAGTCTATCATTCTTATATAGTTTGGGAAGAATATTCTTGATCGAGTCATGTTGACCGCATCCGAGATTCCAATACCTTCATGTTGAGTCTCGAACTTCAACCAATGAGAATAATTTCTCATACCTAAAAACAAAAGAACCATACTCACAACTCCCATAGGGGAGAAGGAGATTTCCAAAACGGAAACTAAAAACCCCATAACAGGGTTTGAGAAAATCTCATAAAGAGAGACTAATTTATTGAACAAAACAAGAAAATGAATTAAAATCTGAAAATAAAAAGGGAAAAAGGGGCTTACCATGGACGAAAACATCCATGGCAGCCCCTAATTGATGAAGAAGGGGTAGAGGAGGCTAGGGTTTGAGAGAGAGAAAAAGAGAGGGGGGGCTAAGTTACTTATGTTATATAATAGAGAGATGAATAGTTGATTTGGTAATCTAAAACGGAAAAGCTATTTAGTTGACAAAGACAAAGATATAACTAGTCCACATTTTATAATTAGTGCTCCTATAGGCTACAAGCTACATTACTTTGCTAATTGTAGCCCCTCATGAGGTGAGTCTTGTGCTTCACTAGCCTTGCCAAGTGTCAAGTGCCAACAACATCCCATAATAGTAATAGTAATAGTAATAGCTGATGTACTGAGCAAACTAGGATCAGTCAGGGTTTGTTAGAGAATGTGGACCAATCAGAAAATACCCGGCAGACCCGTTTATGAGATTTTGTAGCATAAGGGCGAATCTACATGTTAGGGCCCTAATTAAGTCCAAGTTTTTTGAATTTTGATTTTTGGTCCAGACCGAAAAATAAATAGTGGTTTGGTCCGCATTTTTTTAAATGTTGATTTTCCTTCCGAATCGTGAATAATTTTCTTTTTTGTCTTTTATATAACTTCTATAGAAAATTTAATTTTACAATAATAGCTATTAACGACACGTGGTCCGGAAGTAATAGTTGCCACATCCCAAACCACATTCCCTTCCCCTTTTAGGGGATGCACGACAAGTGTAGACCTCGTATCCTTTGCTGACCATTTGTGTTTGGGCCATGAACTACCGTCCTCATCAGATCAAGAGGGCTTTCTATGTGAGTTGGACCTATTAACTATGAACGTTAGTCCTACTGTCTTGGGGATTGGAGACCAGGTGTGTTTCCTGCATTTTGAAAAAATGCAATACGGTGTTCTTGGGTGTGTTTTCATGGTTGGTGAGGGAAGTGAAAAATTTATGTACTCAATGGAGGCAAAAGAAGATCCCACTAAAGAGGGGCGCAAGTGCGGACTAACCTGGCAAGGGTTAGTCCGCCACATCTCAGAGATGGAAGATGCCAATGCAAGCATGGACGGGTGGTTCTCCATCCTAAACATTGCTAAGTTTTTTTCTTAGCTAGGTTCGCCGCCATTGAGTGTCAAAATTTGGGAGTGGACTAGTGCTCGCGGGAAAGAAGAATCCTAAGGCTGCTGCTGATGCTGATGTTGGTGGTGGCAGTGGTGATGTTGATGGTGGTGGTGAGTGATTATCAGCGTGATTCTATTAGTATTGGCTTATATATTTTATGACTTAGGTTCTATTACTATTTTATGGCTTATGGAATGACTTATATGTTCTATGACTTCGATTCTATTACTATTTTATGGCTTATGGAATATCTTTATGAGTATCTTTATGACATATGGAATGACTCTTATTAAATGTCAATGTTGGTGCATAACTTGGAATTGGAGAGAGTAGGACGGGTGACTTTGAATAATTAAGGCTAAAGAATCGGTTTGGGATTCCATATATCTTGTTGCCACTCCACTCAACTAATATAACAAGAAGATTTATTTTACTAACAAGAAGATCTTATTTTTGCTAGTTATTAAGTAATGATAAACAATTTTCACTAAGAAAGCTTTAATCACACGTTTATTAGGCTAAGAAAATGGTGTGAATTGACTCCTAAACCAGCTATATCTAAAATTTAATCATAATCCTACTTTTAACCCTAAATTGTATCTTATAACAATCCTAGTTTGACGTAGGAAGGTTAGCAGATAAGTTCGACGAAGAAGTTCGTCAAAATAGTCGGGGATGATTTCTACTAGTCAGGCCTCCGGAGGCCGATTGCTTATTGTAATACCTTTCTAGAAGCGAAACGGGCTAACGAGTCAAACTCACCGCTATGCTGTGACCTATAGGCCTCTTAAGCCATTCGAGTTCGTTTAGGGCCCGAAAACATCATTTTAATTATTTTCGGATTTTACTATTTCCTTATTTTCGTATTAGTGTTTTATTTTAAGTATTTAAACATTATTAAGTCATTATGGGGAGACAGTTTTTCATCTTTAACTAGTTATTAGGCCCGGGCTACGCCCCGGGTAAGAAAAAAATTTATTTATTAATATAATACTTTATGATAATAACAATAAACACAACTTAGCCTAGTGGTTAAGACTTTGGTATATGTACTTCAGGTCTCGTGATCAAACCTTATACTACACAATTTCTAAATTTTTTTTATTGTACATAGATTACATGAACTAAAACTCCCTAGGGGTAGTATTATAGTGGTCAACACTGCTCTTCAAATGGTATCATGCATACATAATTAATTTTAATGAACATGCAATTTTATTTATTTTTAAGGATGCAAGGGATATGTTTAATAACATTAACTGTGGAAACAGGGGTCACCAAGAGAAGTTAGATGAGATGGTGATTCTTTGAAAACCCTTACATAAGGTCAGGGGTTCGAGCCCAAGCTTTAGCATATTTATTTTTAAAATAATGACCACTTGACTTTGTTGGTTAACAGACACGTGGCGAAATTCTGGTGGCAGGAGGAGGGTGCCACGTGGCGCATCGACGTTGTTACGCACGCCTTTTAATATATTAGTATAGATAATATTTCAGAGTTTTTACTCTTTTCTAGTGGATTTCTGATTTTCTACAGATTTATCGCTTGTAAATCTGTTTGTTCTTGATCGAGATTAGCGCTTGCTTTTCTTTGAGTTGTCCGACTGCGTCATAGTCCTACCATTATTCCAACTCCTATGTACGAAATATAATTTGAATTGAACATTATTATATTAATAAGTGTCATGAATGTTTGTAAATGGTAAGTACTTGAAGTTATATTATACTCTAACTATTTTGTATTTGCTTATGAATAATTAGTCAAATATTGCAGGAGTTGATTCTTCAAATAGAATTAATAAGTTTTTAACTAAATAAGAGCAAAAAGTTAGTAAAATTAAAATTTTGTACCCGTGTGTCATGTGAGAATAATATTATGATACTATATCCATATCCATACCTATTAAAAAGTGAGAAGTTATGTTACTGTAGCTTAATAACAGTGTGCAAACCGTTTTGCCCTTGCAACTTTCTTGAAATTACATCCTTGCCCTTCGTCCTATTTTTCCACGTTTTGCTTTCTCTCTCTGTCTTTCTGTCTTCTTTCTCTTCTCTTTTGCCACTACTACTATGTTTCCTCTCTCTCCTTCCTTTCTCTATCCTTTTCAATTTTGCTTCTCTATAATGATCAGACACCATTGTTCCCGGCGAAAAGAAAGAAAAAAAGGGTTGAGTTTGTGTGAAACTTCCGATGATCTGCCGGCCCATCTCCCTCCTTTTTCAGCAGCGGCTTTCGATTATTGGCTTTAAGGGTTAGTCAATTTTATCTCTAATCTTTAGTTTCCATGAAAATTCAATTCTTTTAGTTAGATTATGGGTTTATTTGCTATTTGTTTTAGATCTTGTGATACTTTTTCGAATTTGCTAGAATTAAGATCGAATTTGCTAGAATTAAGATACCTTTTAGCACAATAATAATGCTGAACTTCTATACATCGCCCATTATTTACTAAAATCACCCAAATTTACACACAAATAGACTATACTACCCTTATTTATGTTTTCTGATTTTTTTACCCTCTTCTCTCTCACTTATCTACTTTCCCATTTTTTCCTTCACATTTCATCTTCTTCCTTCACTCTTCCATCAATTCAATCAGCTTGTAAAAAAATGTCTGGGGAAAATCCAAACAAGAAGAAAAAAAATTATCCTTCGTCATGCAACAAAAATTGCACTTGCAAGGGCTGCAGAGGCAAGACGACATCGAGAGGAGGCGGAAGCGGCGGCTTTGGTGGCGGAGCTTGCGGCAGCAAAGGAAATTGACGCCGAGGAACCGGCAGCGTCATCTCAGGTAATTTTTTTTTTACACAAATTTCAAGCCAATGTTTGCCCAGGACGATCTCCCATGGAAGGATCGTTTGTCCAGGACGAGGATCGTCTGTCCAGGACGATCCTTCCAAGGGGCGATCGTTTGCCCAGGATGATCCTCCCATGGAAGTATCGTCCTGGACAGATGATCCTTCCAAGGGAGGATCGTCCTGGGCAAACGATCGCCCCTTGGAAGGATCGTCCTGGACAGACGATTCCATGGGCGTGATTTTTTAGGTTATATTTTTTTTTTTGACGGTTAGGTTATGTTATTTTTATTATTAATATTGTTATTATTATTATTATTATTATTATTGTTATTATTATTATTATTGTTGTTATTATTATTATATTTATTATCATTATTGTTATTATTATTAGTATTGTTATTATTATTACTATTATATTTATATTTATTATTATTATATTTATATTTATTATTATTATTATTATGGTTAATAATTTTGTTGTTGTTGTTATTTTTATAATTATTATTATTATTGTTATTATATTGTTATTATTATTATTATTGAAATATTTTATTAAAGTAATTGTTGGTGAAATAGCCATCTGGGTTTCAACAATTTGCTGGTAAGACGCTTCCCGGATTTCGAGTTGCGCAGTACGAGGATTCAGGACCGCGTCATCCGCATTCACGTGGTGTTTCCGCTTCCGTTAGAAGGACGCGGATGAACCTGACTGAGCCGCGACGTCAGCTTTAGTTACACGATGAGGGTGTTGGTGCGTCGTACGATGCAATGGAGCATCATGATGTAGATGAGGGGGGGGGGATGTTCTTTACGGTAATGATGTTCACGAGTCAGTTTTGCAGGAGTTTGAGAGAGATCTAGACCCTACAATTGATGATCGTTGGAATGTTCGTAAGGGTAGGGGTGGGCGATTTATTCGGGGAGAGGGGAGTTCATCGACTGTTGAGAGTCGAAAGGGAAAGGGGAAAGATGTTGATGACCTTAGCTGGAAGGTCACAGGTCCAGTTGCAGGAGGACCTACGATTGGGTCAGTTATCCCTAGTTTTGGTGGACACGTAGCTATGGAGATTTGGGAAGGGGGGGGGGGGGGTAGAATTCCCCTGAAGTGTCAGACCCGAGAGAGGATTTGTGCACGTTTGAGGACATGGGTTAGGACATTGCCTCCACCGATACAGGCTCATCTTCGTAGGACGTATCTGTACCATATCCCTTTTACTATGTTCACACACATTGATGCACCCTTGATTTCAGCATTTGTCGAGCGGTGGCAACCCGATACGAGTTCTTTTCACCTAGCGTTTGGGGAGATGACGATCATGATGCATGATGTAGTGCATATATTGCATCTTCCAGTTGAGGGGTGTTTGGTTCATGACACCACTTCATCTGGTGCTCTTAGGGGTTTGGTTGCTGACTTGATCGGTAGGACAGTTGCAGACCTTGGGAGTCCATTTTGGGATAATGGTGCTATTAGTGCACAGGGGGTTGCTGAGATTCTGTCAAAAGAGCCACCTGCTCCATTGGAGACACAGCTGACGGGCATTATATGGTTGATTTTAGGGTGTTGTTTGTTCACAGATAAGAGTGGATCGAGATTGAGACCATTTGACCTTGTTGAGGCTAGTTCTCCAGATAGCATTCACACGTTCTCCTGGGGGTCGGCTACACTTGCGTACTTGTATCGTCAGTTGTATCAAGCCAGCCTTCAATATGCTCTTGGATGGTCAGTGGAAGTCTATGAAAGTATGGAAAACGTTCCATATCGAATCTCCATCGTGCAAAGTTAGTACAAATCAATTTAATTAAATGTGTCCAATTATACAAAACAAACAATTAAAGTAAATAGATATACGTATAATTACCAGTGGCCGCAGAAGATTTGCCACTACTCGTAGACTTGCCCATAACGTGCTCAAACCCACTTTTGTTCCATCGCAAGCCCTTGTTCAACTTTCCCCGACCTTTACTCGTCGTATTAACTTCTGGCTCCTCAAATGAACGACGGTCGGGGTACAATTCAAGTTGGAGTACCTGAGAAACAGACCTCATGATTGCGGGATCCCTTGCCTGTACCTTGGTCACTAATGACATGAAGAACTGACGGTCCTGATCGCGCTCAGATAATATCTTAGCTGAATCTGTACCATCACCAATGGCTAGTCTGTACCAAAATGGATCAACCTCCTGACAGTATAGGAGACGCCCGTTCTGCACGGCGAAGAAGGTGTAACAAGCACACGGAATACCATGTGTATTATGAATTACACATCCGCATCTACTCCAATCCCCATCATAGCCCTTGATTCTACCAAACTCATCCTGAATCAGCTCCAAACAGTACTGAGAGCAAACACCGTTCAAGGCGCTATATGGTAGTATGTCAAACTCAGTCCCATGACTACGATGGGAGGCTTCCAAGGAGTTTCTGATCTCCATCAACTGTCCGGCAATAAAAGAATCGATCTGCATAAATAATGTGTCGATTGCTTCGGTTGGAGTAGCAATCCACTCCTTGAAAGCCGAATGTGAACTCTCGCATCTGTTGTTGGTTGTGTTGCCAAAGTGTCGTACTCGATCCGTCCAACATTGCACAAACTTCTCCTTGTGCACAAGCCAAGTTCCGTTGATATAGGTAGGAAAATCAATGGATGTGTTTTTGCCAAGTTCACCCCACTGATCCATCATATTGGCTACATTTTTCTCATACTCATCCTCTGTTTTTGACTTCATAACCCTAGCCCAATCCCCTCGGCCGAACATAATCCCGATCTGCTTATCCCACCACACTTCCTCACTACCCATGCCTCTACATCATTGTTAATATGCCACGTGCAAAGTAGATGCGCAGATGTGGAAAAAACGTCTGAGATATATTTGCATAAAGCCAGATCTCGATCACTCACAATGGCATTTGGCGCCACACAGCCAATGAGGTTTTTCAGTGCCGACAACATCCAGCGGTAACTCTCAGCATCCTCATGTTGCAGCAAAGCCCATGCAACAAGAAAATTCTTGTTGGTTGGTGTGACACCAACAATCTCTACCAAAGGATACAAGTACTTGTTTGTCTTGTACGTTGCATCAATGTGAAGCACATGCGGATATGCATGTACGGACTAAGTTCACGGACATCGGGTGTGCAATGAATGTATGTGTCACCCTACCCATCTCGTCCGAATCAAGCCAAAACAGATAATTGCTTTGAACAGCCTGATGAAGA
Organism: Beta vulgaris subsp. vulgaris; assembly: GCF_026745355.1. Classification (NCBI taxonomy): domain Eukaryota; kingdom Viridiplantae; phylum Streptophyta; class Magnoliopsida; order Caryophyllales; family Amaranthaceae; genus Beta; species Beta vulgaris. The sequence continues at coordinate 11,112,712 of NC_079204.1, forward strand.
AACTCCTGAGCTGCATTTCTGCCTTCTGATCTCTCTCTTCTTAACAAATCTTTACAATTATAAATGTGCCTCATATTAGGCTTCACTGACGGAAAAATGCACTTGTAATGGCTTTCATGATGTGTCGTGGTTTCACATGGGTTGCAGTTAGTTCTCCAACTAACTTCTTCGCACCGGGACTGAGACCGCTAATCTGTCGATGACCCTCTGGGTATAACATCATTGGGTGATTATGAAACCCATGTTCTACCTTAGTCTTGACAACCCAATACGAATAGTTTTTCATCGGGACAAGAAACAACCGAAATGGACAACCACATGCTTTTCTTTTCGTTTTTCTCCTGATTGCTGAACTGAAATCACGAAGTTCTTTTTTCTTACCACGTTCACAATCTAGATATTGACAATTCTTTTTGTGACTGGTTATCGCAAAAAAAAAAACGAATTCAAGAGCAATCTTTCTACACCATTCGATAGCATCATCACGATTATTAAATTGAGGACAATTGTCGAAATATCGATTATAATTAATCTCATTATTAACAAGCTCCTGAAAAAAAAACAAATAAATTATTGTTAATTAAAAAAAAATTAAAATATTCAAACCAAATAAAAAATTCAGAATATTCCAAACAAATATAAAAAATAGAATATTGAACATTTAATAATTCATTAGGTTAAATGTTCCCTCCCAGCTTTTTCCTCATAAAAAATTAGGTTTGGCGTTGCCCAGAACCAACGTCCGGCCAGGACGTTGGACCCATGGGTCGAACGTTTGGCCAGGACGTTCAACCCATGGGCCCAACGTCTGGCCAGGACGTTATGTCCATGGGTCGAACGTTTGGCCTGAACGTTCGCCCTATGGATTAAACGTCCTGGCCAGACGTTTGATCCATAAGGCGATCGTTCTGGCTACACGTTCGTTGTTTTCGAAGCGAAAAAAAAATACCTGAGCCGAAGACGACATTATTTATGTATTAATTAATGGTGCTCGCCTAGTGGGAGATCGTTAATTTCAATGACTGTCGGTGAGTGCCGCAAATTTTAGAGTTAATTTCAATGAATGTCGGTGAGTGCCGCCGGTAATTTTAGAGTTTGGAGAGAAGTGAAAGTTAAATTTTGCAATACAGTAAAAATTTGGAAGATATAGTAAAATAATATTGGTTAAAACACATAAGGACATAATCGTCCATTCATACATAAATTTGGGCGATTTTAAGGAAATAATGGGTGATGTTTAACAAACCCCTAATAATGTGATGGAGTTGTATTTACCCATCGTGAGAATAATCGTTTTTAAGAAATAGCCTAAGTTACACTTCCGTTTTTAAGAATGTGATTTTTTTTTTGTGTAGAAATTTTAAATAAGCAGATGCGACTCTTCTATGCCAATATTAAGAATTTTTTTATTGATATATTTAACTGTCTAACTTAATTTGTGTCTAATTCTCTTTTTTCCCAATAACAATAATAGATACTCACACTTTATTTTTGGTAGCGATATGCCCCTTGCTTTCATGTACTAAGAAGTTAGAACAATATAATAAATACTTCTTGATTGCAAGCAACCTGAAATTTGTCAATACTGTTGGATAAGTGTAGTTATTAAAATGATGTATACTAAAAACATATATGGTCGAAATATGTAAAAAGCATGTAAAAGAATCAAAGCATCACATTCATCACTCTCACCTTTATTTTCTAATTACTTAAAGGTCAGTAGGTCACACCTGATTATGTAGATAATCACGGATATATATAGACATTAATAAAGAATATTGGATAACTTTAGGTTTCGTGCTGTAATTTATGCTAATAATATTTCTTATCTGCAGGAGTGTCGAATGCAGCAAAGGATTTATGTTATTTCTCATGTGGAACAAGCAATTAGGTAGTTTTTTTTGTTCTTCTATTGTATTTTTCTTTGCTTGGCCTGTATGTACATTTGACCATGGTAATACCCTTCTATCCTCATATTAAAAACTATAGAACGGAAAAGAACTACATGTTGTGGAAGTGTAAAAAAAAAAAAGAGGGGTTTTGAAACTATATTTTTTGCTCAGGGGCTATTCTTGTTCTCTTTATACAATCATTTGTTTAAATGAAGGAGTTGCTTAATATCTTATCTTGTTGTCGGCATGAGATTAGAATGAGATAGCAACGAAGATATATTGGTTGCTGGATTGAGCCATGTTTCAAGTACTCCTTTGAGAACAATCACCTTGCTTTCATAATAAGATTTTGATTATTAATATTATTTATTTATAACCATCATTTAAAAATATCCAAAATACTATTATTATTATTCATTATTATTACTTATCATTATAATTATTATAATATTCATATTATTATTGTTTAAATATTATTTATATATTTATTATTACATTCAATTTAATTCAATTTAATTTAGTTCAATTCAATTCAGTTTAACTGTTTTATGCCGAAGAGAACAGGCCCTAAATACTACCTTTGAGGCCCATGCATAATGCACGGACTTTATTTTTATGTTTTATACATTAGTGAATATAATTTGTTTATAGAATTTTGAATATTGAAAGTATTATACAATAATTCATCTAATAATTTCTTTTAAAAAATCTTATATTTTCAATAATTTATAACAGTTACTATATAATAATTATAGAAACTAATCCATTTCTATAATTTTTATATAGTAACTGTTATATATATATTTCGCATATTTAAAAGAAAGTTAAAAGGGAGAAAATTCATAATTGAGTCATTGGGTGATCAAAATAAATAAAAATAGAAAAGGAGGTAAATGGTTTAGATAGGGAAGTAAAAGGTAATGCAGAAGGTGAGAGAGTTTCATAGAATTTGAAAAGTTAAAAAATGGAAAATCATTGTAATTTGAAAAAAAAACAATTAAAGGTTTATATTTATAATTGTTATGAAATATAATATGGATGCCCATTATACCCCCGTTAATATATCCGAGATATTCTAGGGTTTTGTTCTCCAAGTAAAACCCTAACTATTGTATTGTATATATATACCCTGGACTATATGGAATAAGATACAACACGATTCTCTCTCTTCAGTTTATTTACAACACGTTATCAGCACCAAACCCTAGCCGACTGAGCAAACAAGAAACCAAGGAAATCATCTGTCATTGAGGTTTGCAACCCAATTTCGACTTTTGTGAATGCAAGGTAACACACCCTATGCTTCGTGATATTTCTTTGAATTTTTTTTTTCTTCGCTTCAAAACAAAACAAAGTGAATTCCCACCATAGTTTGATGCTTGATGATTATTCATATTGATCTGCAGCAACAACATATATTTTTGTATTTTTCGTCTTTTTGTGGTTAAAGTTTGATTGCCTTTTTGCTTGTTACTGCCATATGTTTGCCATATGATTGCCTTTGCTTGTTACTGCAATATGTTCCAGAATTCAATTAAGCAACAACGTATTTTTTTTTATTTTTTTTTAATGTAAAATCATCATAGATACAAAAGAGTGATTGATTGCCTTTGCTTGTTACTGCTTTTACGTGAAAGAGCAGTCTAAGTAACTTGACAACCTCCAACTTGGACTTATATGTTTCTGATGTTTCCAGATTGTTGATTTTTCATATGAGCAGATTTTTGTTTTTTTTTTTTTGCTTGTTTGTTATTAGATTACAACTTGGTGGTATTATATTAGACTTGATTCTCCATATGAAAGCCTCGTCAGTTTGGTTACTATTTGTTTTTTTTTGTTTTATTCCTGCGTCTAAAACATGTATCATATTATACTGGATGTATAGCAATACTATAGGAACAATATTTATTCAAATTATATCCTTACATTCCCTAGTATATGAATTACTTAAATCACAATATTGAATTACAATTTGATATGAAGTCCTAATTTCGCAATATTCACTTGTATATAGTGTACTATGTCGAACCTTACAAAACTTGAATTTGCGGCTCTTGATATTACTGGAAAGAACTATTTGTCTTGGGTGCTAGATGCTGAAATTCACCTAGATGCAAAAGACCTTGGTGATACAATCAAAGAAGGAAATAAAGCAACAAGTCAAAACAAAGCTAAGGCTATGATATTTCTTCGCCACCACCTCCATGAGGGTCTTAAGATTGAGTACTTGACTGTGAAAGATCCACAAGTCCTTTGGAGTAATCTAAAGGAAAGGTATGACCATCAGAAAACTGTAATACTACCCAAAGCTCGTTATGACTGGTTACATTTAAGACTACAAGACTTTAAGTCTGTAAGTGAATATAACTCAGCTATGTTCAGAATTACTTCACAGTTGAAATTATGTGGAGAGAAAATCACTGATGCAGAAATGCTAGAGAAAACATACACTACCTTTCATGCGAATAATGTTGTCCTGCAGACACAATATCGTGAAAAGGAATTTAAGAAATATTCTGAACTTATATCTTGTCTCCTTGTGGCTGAGCAAAATAATGAGCTACTGATGAAAAATCATGAATCCCGTCCAACTGGTTCTGCTCCATTCCCTGAAGCGAATGCGACATCCCATAACGGGAAAGAAAAATATCATGCCAACAATAATATTTCTCATCTGCAGGAGTGTCGAATGCAGCAAAGGATTTATGTTATTTCTCATGTGGAACAAGCAATCAGGTAGTTTTTTTTGTTCTTCTATTGTATTTTTCTTTGCTTGGCCTGTATGTACATTTGACCATGGTAATACCCTTCTATCCTCATATTAAAAACTATAGAACGGAAAAGAACTACATGTTGTGGAAGTGTAAAAAAAAAAGAGGGGTTTTGAAACTATATTTTTTGCTCAGGCGGTATTCTTGTTCTCTTTATACAATCATTTGTTTAAATGAAGGAGTTGCTTAATATCTTATCTTGTTGCGGCATGAGATAGAGTGAGATAGCAACGAAGATATATTGGTTGCTGGATTGAGCCATGTTTCAAGTACTCCTTTGAGAACAATCACCTTGCTTTCATAATAAGATTTTGATTATTAATATTATTTATTTATAACCATCATTTAAAAATATCCAAAATACTATTATTATTATTATTATTTATTATTATTACTTATCATTATAATTATTATAATATTCATATTATTATTGTTTAAATATTATTTATATATTTATTATTACATTCAATTTAATTCAATTTAATTTAATTTAGTTCAATTCAATTTAACTGTTTTATGCCGAAGAGAACAGGCCCTAAATACTAGCTTTAAGGCCCATGCATAATGCACGGACTTTATTTTTATGTTTTATACATTAGTGAATATAATTTGTTTATAGAATTTTGAATATTGAAAGTATTATACAATAATTCATCTAATAATTTCTTTTAAAAAATCTTATATTTTCAATAATTTATAACAGTTACTATATAATAATTATAGAAACTAATCCATTTCTATAATTTTTATATAGTAACTGTTATATATATATTTCGCATATTTAAAAGAAAGTTAAAAGGGAGAAAATTCATAATTGAGTCATTGGGTGATCAAAATAAATAAAAATAGAAAAGGAGGTAAATGGTTTAGATAGGGAAGTAAAAGGTAATGCAGAAGGTGAGAGAGTTTCATAGAATTTGAAAAGTTAAAAAATGGAAAATCATTGTAATTTGAAAAAAAAACAATTAAAGGTTTATATTTATAATTTAATTTTTTAATCTAAACTTTAATTGTCCCCTTTTCTTTGTCGTGAATGAAGCTTGGAATTAGGCATATATGTATGCTGATGTGGCGTTTATTAGTGAGTGTTTATTTATCAATTGAGAAGGCAATTTCAAGGACTTGTAGGAGATAATAGTGCAATAAAAGATGAACAATATAGTTTTTCAAAACAAATAAAAAAAACCACCAAAAAGTTTTTGAATACCAAACATATAATAGTGCACAATCATAAATAAAAGATGAACAATATATTTTTTATCCAAAAAGAAAAAAAAATAGAGTTGAACACCTAATATAAAAATAGTGCACAATCATGAATAAAAGATGAACAATATTATCTATCAAAAAAAAAAATTGACAAAAAGTTGAACACCAAATATAAAAATAGTGCACAATCGTTAACAAAAGATGAATAATATTGAAACATAATTTTTTTTTTTTTGAGAGGAAACGCGAAACCGTTTTATTAAGCTAGATCCATATTGAAACATAATCGAATATGGAATAAAACAAAAATCAACACCAAATATAAAAATAGTGCACAATCGTGAATAAAAGATGAACAATATTGAAACATAATCAATATGGAATTAAACAAAAAATGACAAAAAGTTGAACACCAAATATAAAAATAGTGCACAATCGTGAATAAAAGATCAACAATATTGAAACATAATCAAATATGGAATCATAAAAAAAAATTATAGTAAAATAAATTATACTCATATAAAATTTAATTGAAAAAGAAAAGTCATTTTTACTACTTATTTCTTTACTTTTTCTGTTTCTTGGATATGCTCATTTTTCTCATGCTTGAAGTATAGATGTTCATTAATGGTGCAAAATTAAATGGAGAGTATAAAATGGACAAAAAAACATGTTAATATATTGAATATTGTTAACTGAGGGATACTGCCATCCATACTAATATTAAAAGGCGTTCCTAAACGTGGAACGGTGCCACGTGACACTCTCCCTAAATCATTTTACTCCATGTAATGGACATACAATAAAAAAAAACTAGAAATTGCATAGCATAAGGTTTGATCTCATGACCTCAAGGTTATATATTAAAGTCTTAACCACTAGACCAATTGATATTTAGTGTTATTATTTTAAAGTATAATATTAATAAATGAAAATTCTCCTTACCCGGGGCGTAGCCCGGGCCTAATAACTCGTTTTACAGATTATATCACGCTATTTGTTAGGAAGATATCTTAATTATCTAGCAAAGGATAAAAGTTGTTGAGGATATATTCTTTTAAAAATTAGGATTTTTTTAATCATTAAATAATTTAATTATTTTAAAATATTATTAGCTCTTTTACCTAAAATGAGGTTAGTTTTTATATTTATTTTTATTTTTAATAGGAATAATCATGTTAGTTTTGTTATTAAATAAAATAATAAACATTGTACATTTGTGCAAAACGACGTAGTTTTGCATAAGGAGAATGATGTACACCATACACCATGGTGCATGAGCTACTAATAAGTAATAGAATATCTAGTTTTAATGAATGAAGTTTCTTTACCATATTTGGAAAAAATAGAATTGTTGAATCTTTTTAGTTACACCCCAAAATGGATATTGTTGATTCTTTTCAATTATGGAGGGAGTAGGTTTCACTTCAAATCAAATCACCTTTGCACAATTTAGCGCCTGTTCTTTTCAACTTATTTCAAATCAAATCAGACCAAATCATATCTTCTTAGATCTTATCCCTCTAATAATTTCAGCTCTTATCAGATCAGAACTGTTGAAATAAGTTGAAAAGAACAGGCCCTTAGTTCTTTCAACTTTTCTCTGTTCATTCTACATTGACTTTTTGACCAGAAAATATTGAGGTAGTCTTACGTAACAAAAGTAAGTATTATAATAGATCTTTTCAAGCAAAAAAGTTTTTGATTAAGTTTTTTCCAACAAAATAGCTATTTTAATAGGTCTTTCTTAACAAAAAGTTTATATTTTTGTCTCCTTAGAATTCTACTTTTCAAAACATTTCTTTTTTTTTTTACATACATATACTGACTAGATAATAGATTAGGATTAAGATTTGTATATTTATAACTATAGGATTTTATACTACACCAAGCAACGTCGGTCCAAATCAAACCACAATCAAAGAAGACATCAAGTCCTCACTTAAAGTAACCATCTCTTAAGGATTCAACCCTTCTAATATCTACTACTGCTTGAAATTATTCTTAACAGGTGTACAACAACCTATCAAGTAACAATCTAGCGCCCCAAGTACCTACTACGTCATTATATACCCTTATAAAATGGGAAAAGCAAACAAATTGGAGTCGATAATAAGAGTCCAAGAGTAAAAAGCAACATTATTGTGTCATTAGTATTCATATACTTTGTTTTGTCATTCTAGTTGTATACATGTATTTCTAATCAGTGGCGGAGTCAGCTGTTGTTTCAGTTGGCCACGTGACCAATCATTTATTGGGGAAAAAATTCCTTCCCTCTTTCTTTCAACCTTCCAGCTTTCCTAGTTAAAGAAAAAACTCTAGTATTTTTTAGGTCATAGGTTAACTCGCTTAAAGAAAATTCTTCCACGAGTTCCACCCAACCAAAACTTAAAGAAATTATATATAGTCGAACATGACAAACAATTGGGTTCAGAGGGAAAGGAAACAGGTCGAGTTGCGTAAAGTTGGGTAAACTTGTAGAAAACCAAACAACCTCATCTTATTTTATTACTATGGTTCTGTTATGTATTTTAATTCATCTTATTTTCAGTTCTTATTAAGAAAATGATACATATTGATTAAGATAACAAGAGCATTCAAAGAAAGAAACAAGAACAAAGAAAGAGAACATAAAAGTTTGTATCAAACCGGTTCAATTAGATTGAACAACCACCACTTTCACTACCCAAATACCACCATTCTAAGATCAAGTTATAACAATAAGCTTCTAACTTGCATCTATTTTGAGTTTCATTCACCAATTCAACGATTAAGTGAAAGAATTAAGCAAAGATTTGATAATGGTCGAAACTGACCGGAAATACAATAAGCACACAGCTTAAGGTTTTGAGCATAAAAGCTTCAATTTTCATTCAAATGACTTTTTTTCAAAAGGATTACAAAGCTAACTTATATATCTACCTTGTGTCCAAAAATCAGCTGATTTGGACCACAAGAGCTACGCCAACTAAGCCAATAAAATACATGAAACAAAAATTACAAACTGTTCAGCACACTTTCTAAAAACTAGCTTAATTCCCTATTGGAAGTTACAAAACAGACGAACTACCAATGGAATACTAAAGTAAACATATTAAACTATTACTCCTCAAAAGCTTGTCCAATTTGCAGCTCAAATGATGGTTGCCCAAAAGCTTCAAAGTGAAGGAAGGCTGGACGTGTGAACTGGGCAGCTTGGTTCCCTTGCCATGAAGTCTCCTATGCTCATTTGCTATGCTTTCTTTTGCCCATGTGAACTTCATGTGGGCTTCTCCTCTTCCCTAAGTCTTCAATTCAGTAGGTGGTGGCACCAAATTGCAGCAAAAACAAGTCCTAAAGAAAGCTTAAAGAACCGAACTAACTAACCTTAAACTAGCTTAGCTCTTAAAGCATGATTAACATAACTTAAGTATGTAATTAGGCTACTAATCACTTACTAAACTTAATTACCAATACATAATGATGATTAAGGTGTCATTAGTATTAGTTAATCTTGTTTAAGTAGAGATTAACATAGGATTAGCCTAATCAAGTTGCTTAAGTAAGGTTTTAGGATAAACCGAGCTAGTTAGGCTAAGAAATTGCACCTCCTTTCCATGTTCTCCTTTTGATCATGTAGAAGAAGACCTTGATTGTTTAAGCTAGATGCTCCTGCATCATTCTCCTCAGGTTCGAAAAGGTCTTCTTGTAATTCAAAATCTTCAGCAAGATATGGAGCTAAATCACAAACATTGTATGCATTGCTGTTGATCTTCTCTAGCACTTTGAAAGGTTCATCACTTCGTGGCATTAGCTTGTTTTTCTTCCTTAGATGTAACCACACTAGATGTTCCTGTTCACTTTACTATACACAAGAATATCACCAAAATAAACAACAACAAAGATACCAATGAAGAGCCTGAGTACCTCGTGCATAAGTCTCATGAAAGTACTTGTCAAACCACATGGAAGATCAATTGGAAAGACATCACCAAACTCCTTCACTAGAAACTTAACCATTTCGTGCACTCCATCAAAATTCTCATCATTTTCATCCATAACCTTCCCCTTTTCTACAGCTTTGTCAAGTTGTGGTTTAGAAAGGATTAAGGTTTTTTTGTTTTGTGTTTTAGGTGTGTTGTTTTTGGTTTTAAAGTGATTCGGCCATGGACTAGGACTAAGCACAATTTCTTCTTATTATGCATGAAAGTGTATGTATTAGTCCTACCATTATGTAAGGCTTCTTTATCAGATTGCCAAGGTCTACCTAAGAGTACATGACATGCATCCATAGGTAATACATCACATAAAACTTCATCTTTATAAGAATCTCCAAAAGAAAAGCTAATTAAAGCTTGTTTTGTTACCTCCACACAATTGCCATCATTAAGCCAATGAAGCTTATATGGTTTTGGATGTGAGAAAGTAGCATGATTGAGCTTGTCCACCATAGAAGATGAAGCAACATTGGTGCAGCTTCCTCCATCAATGATCATCGAACATATCTTCCCTCCAATCAAGCATTTGTTTGAAAGATTTGATCCCTTTGAGAAGGAACCAATTCAGCTTCTTTGGCATGAAGAACCCTCCTTAGAACAAGGCTTAAATGATCACCTTGAGTCACCTCTCCAACCTTCAAAGTTCCTTCACATTCGGCCTCCTTTTCAAGTTCCTCTTCTTGGTTTTCCTCCTGTTCAAGTGATTCTTCAATGTTTTTAATGTCAATTAAAGTCATTACTCTTTTATTAGGACATTGAGCTTGATAATGACCATAACCATGACACTTAAAGCATTTCACATCAGATTTTTTTGAGGTTTCATCCACTACTTTCTTCCCTTTATCAATCTCTTTCGAACCATCATTTTTAGGAGTGTAAGGAGATGTGTATGGTGTGTTAACATTAGAAACTCCCTGAGGATAGGTAGTTCCCTTACAAAAGGTTTCTTCTTCTTCTCCTTAATGTGTTTTTCAACTTTAAGAGCTAACTTAAAGAGTTCATCTAAGGTAGAATAAGGATGTAACTCCACCTTTCTCTTAATGTCTTTTTCTAAGCCTCCTAGAAATCTAGACATTGTTTGCTCTTCTCTTTCTTGTACATCTAATTTCATTATCAATTTTTCAAATTCATGAATGTAATGTTCAACTCCTTTATGACTGAGACAAAGCAGAAAGTTGGTTATATAAATCAAGTGATAAGTGGAGGTAAAAACTTCTCTTCATTTTCTTTTTAAGTTTACCAACTCTTAATTTAGGCTTTATGTTTTCTACTCCTAGCTAAAATAACATTCTCCCACCAAAGAGATGCATACCCTTTAGCTTAGCTACAGCAATTTGAAAGATTTTACATCATCATACTCCTTAAGTTCAAAGATCCTTCACTCCTTGAAACCCACTCCAAAAAGATCTGGATTAAGGTTTCCATCAAACTCGGAACTTCTAACTTAATGTCTCTAAAATCATCTTTCTTTTGTGGTTTTCTCCTAGTTCTTGAAGATTCAGAAAGAACCTCCTCACTACTATCATAAGCTACACCTTCATCCTCCACATTATCCTCTCCTTAAAGGTCCTCTATACCCTTCTCTACACAAGTCATCAAATTAGCCATTTGTTCACTTAAAGTGGCTATTTGATTCTCCACTCCTACCAACCTTGCTTCACTCAAGTTCATACCTCTTTAAACTGATTTTTCACCTCCACTCATGATTGATTCAACCTCAATGAAAGTTAGGCTAGAAAGAAGAAAAGAAGTGTGTTTGGCTTAGAATAGGTTCGGTTTTGGGGGGGATTGTGTTTGGGTTTTGTTTGTGTGTTTAATGTGTTTAAGGGATGAATTAGAATGCTCTTAATCAACCTACAGCTCTGATACCAAATGATACATATTGATTAAGATAACAAGAGCATTCAAAGAAAGAAACAAGAACAAAGAAAGAGAACATAAAAGTTTGTATCAAACCGGTTCAATTAGATTGAACAACCACCACTTTCACTACCAAATACCACCAATCTAAGATCAAGTTATAACAATAAGCTTCTAACTTGCATCTACTTTGAGTTTCATTCACCAATTCAACGATTAAGTGAAAAATTAAGCAAAGATTTGATAATGGTCGAAACTGACCGGAAATACAATAAGCACACAGCTTAAGGTTTTGAGCATAAAAGCTTCAATTTTCATTCAAATATGATTTTCCAAAAGGATTACAAAGCTAACTTATATATCTACCTTGTGTCCAAAAATCAGCTGATTTGGACCACAAGAGCTACGCCAACTAAGCCAATAAAATACATGAAACAAAAATTACAAACTGTTCAGCACACTTTCTAAAAACTAGCTTAATTCCCTATTGGAAGTTACAAAACAGACGAACTACCAATGGAATACTAAAGTAAACATATTAAACTATTACTCCTCAAAAGCTTGTCCAATTTGCAGCTCAAATGATGGTTGCCCAAAAGCTTCAAAGTGAAGGAAGGCTGGACGTGTGAACTGGGCAGCTTGGTTCCCTTGCCATGAAGTCTCCTATGCTCATTTGCTATGCTTTCTTTTGCCCATGTGAACTTCATGTGGGCTTCTCCTCTTCCCTAAGTCTTCAATTCAGTAGGTGGTGGCACCAAATTGCAGCAAAAACAAGTCCTAAAGAAAGCTTAAAGAACCGAACTAACTAACCTTAAACTAGCTTAGCTCTTAAAGCATGATTAACATAACTTAAGTATGTAATTAGGCTACTAATCACTTACTAAACTTAATTACCAATACATAATGATGATTAAGGTGTCATTAGTATTAGTTAATCTTGTTTAAGTAGAGATTAACATAGGATTAGCCTAATCAAGTTGCTTAAGTAAGGTTTTAGGATAAACCGAGCTAGTTGGGCTAAGAAATTGCACCTCCTTTACCATGTTCTCCTTTTGATCATGTAGAAGAAGACCTTGATTGTTTAAGCTAGATGCTCCTGCATCAGAAAAAAGTTATAAGTCGTTCGACAAAAAATAAAGTTTAACACACTCATAAAATAAGTTCAAATAAATTTATATACACGAGTTAATAAGTTTAGATAAGTTTCATTTCTCATGTAGTCATCTTATGTCAACATTATGGTGGAGATGTAAAATAATTTTCGATGATGAACGATAAACTTGGTATGTTGACTCATATCTTTAAAACTAGTTCATATTATTATGATTTATCTTTCAAAGTCGAAAAAAAATTTATTAATATTTTTAACCATTGCTATGGATCTTATTTAGAAATATATTTTGAACAATGTCTATAATACTCAAATTACATAGTATAATTGATATATTTAGGTTAATTATTTAAAACTAAATTGATAAATTCTCCACAATTTACACCTCTTCTCATTAATCATAAAATACGTAGAAATAAACTACTAGTCTTGGAGCACAAGACATGAAGCTGATACAAAGATACCTAATGGCTCTGAACAAAGCATATTTTTCGATTTTACAACATTAAGCATATTTTTCGAGAAGCTAATCGAGTAGCAGATCTTCTATCAAAAAAAGGTCACACTAGTTCTGCTGCTTCGGTAGACGTGGATATTTCTACGGAACCTTTGTTAAATAAGTTAGTTCTACTTGATTCGTTAGGAGTCTCCCTTGAGAGAAGGGTGTCCTAACTTCCATTATGTACCCAAAAAAAAAAAGAAAAAAAAAAGACAGCTGATACAAAAATACCTAATGGCTCTATACAAAGTAATAGCAATATACCATATATATATTTCTGTCTCTTTAGAGTTCTACTTTCTAGAAACAAATCCTTTTTCTACATCGACTGATCGACATATATATTTGGACTAGATATTCATGTTAGATTAGGATTAAGATTTGTAACATCTATAAATATAGGAGATTATACTACATCAAATACCATCCGTCCAAATCAAACCACAACCAACGTAGACCTCACTTAATTCCTCCACACGCAACAATCAAGCTTCATTTGTTTTTCCTCTTGTCGCACCAAAGCTAAGGTTGGTTTCTTATTGTTTGTACTTTGTTACTACTGTAATTCACTCGATCAACTTCTTGGCAGCATTTAATCTCACCAGAGCTAAGCTAAGGTTGGTTGTTTTACTCGTTATACGATTGTCTTGATTCTTTTCTTGATTCGCAGCGCTCTAATCTAGTAATCTCCACGACAACGTAACCATGAATAACGTTGAAGATCCATCCCAACTTTGTGCTAAAGGTTGTGGATTCTTCGCAAGCCCATCACTTCGAAACATGTGTTCTTCATGTTACTGTGATTACCTTAAGGAAACTCTTCTCAAAATGGAGCGTAAATCATCCCATAACGACAGCAAGCAGCAAAGTGTTGTTGATTCCAGTGACAAGAAAGATGCAAATACTACTACTGCTACTAGTACGTGTACACGGTGTGACTTATGCAAGAGACGGGTTGGATTAATGGGGTTCAAGTGCCGGTGTGGCGGCATCTATTGTGGGTCGCACCGCTATGGCAATGAGCACTCTTGTGCCATCGATAACATTCGCAAGGCGCTTCAACGCGAGGCTCTCTCCAAACAGTTGAACTCTGCTACGTGCAAGGCTGACAAACTTAACTGCAGGATTTGAACTCCAATCAATAATGGAGTTTAGATAGATTACTATAATCAACTTTCATCTTGATCTTTTCTTTCTTTTTGTTTTGTAGTGTTTTTTCTCCTGTGTTAGGAGTTTAGGTTGTAATCTTGTAAGGCTGCACATAGTGACATAGAGACTAGAGATGTTGAGGTTCCTCCGAAGTTGAAGGTGGTGGGATTGAATAATATAATGTTGATGTCCTACCAAAAAGTATTTCCGATCCTTTCGGAGATCACCATCTTGGGGGAGATCAGAGGGCTTTTTTCCCTCTTACGTACCAGGGTTTTTTGCCTGCGAACCTCTTCGGATCTTGCTGCTTTTATTTTATTAATATCAACATATATACCAACTTATTCTTCTTGATAAATCAATCCAAGGAAGAAAACCAAGATTTATATTAATCATATAGCTAAATCATAGTTTTAACTTTATGTTATGTAAGGAAAACTTACTGTTATTGATAAGCATCCCTTAATCTTGTTGTTGTATACTTGTATACCCAATTACACACTCAGAGATTAACTTATCAATGACACAGTAGTACAGTATTCAACAACCATATTGTGAAGAAACTCGGATGTAGTTTTTGGCATACTTAGGTCGGGTATACATCGTCGTGTTTCATTGGTTACTTCGACTTTAGTTTGGTTTTTGGGATTCAAAGCTTTTCTTTTAACACAAAATATGGCATTATATTAAAATATCAGTTTGTTACATCATAGACAGATAATACCAAATTCAACAACTGTTTAAGTTCCCTACATAGAGTTATAATTTTCCTCCCAAAACACATTGTCACATTGTCACAGAAAGTCACAGTTGTAGTTACTACGCCATAGGATTGACCAATTCCTGCATATACTCCTTCATCACACATTGTGGTGGAGCTGTGTGAGTGATCTTATCTGCGTCCATTGCCATCCCAAATCTTGCTAGATTATGAGCCACCATATTGGCATCCCGCTTCGCATGTAGGAAGATGACAACCCAGTTAGTTTTAAGCAGTTTTACGATGTCACACAATAGCATTGAGTTTTTTTTTTTTTTTGGTGATAAACGCAACCAACTTAAATAACAGTAGCAAATAAAGTCTTACAATCCGAAATTAAAACATCCTTACAACAACCAGGGGGGAAGGGAAAACCCTAGTTACATTACATTTACTATCCGTATAGCGACAATTCTTAGCAATCACATCTGCAACCCTATTATCCTTTCTGCTACAGTGCTCAATCTTCACTCCCAGCAACGCCATCCATAGCTTTCTGCACTCAGATAACACACTTATGTATTTGTCAGAATTACCTATATTGTTACACAATAATCTAACAGCAGAGATACAATCCGAGTAAATGGTCGCTTGGTTGAAGTTATACATGGATGCAATAAGGAACCCCTCATAAATGGCCCGAAGTTCCGAAGATAAGATGTCTGGCATAAAGCTACGTCTTTCAAACCCAAGCCTCCACTGGCCTCTATTATTTCTAACCACTCCCCCATTTCCCATGTGAACCGTCGGGTCGACAAAGGAGGCGTCAACATGAATTAGAATATCAGAACTAAAACTACAGGAACTGTCCGGCCTAATGCTACGGGGGATGGGCTCCACAGGAGGGTCCGAATCCCCATTGCCTTAATACGCTCACGGGCCAAAATAACCGCTTTACCTAGGATCCCCTGGGCCGATGACGGCGTGGATCCCCTAAAACTACAGGCATTCCGGTCCTTCCATAATTCATGGCACATATAGGGAAACAAGTCCCCCCATCGAATTCCCCGAAACTGTATCTCCCTTTCCACGTTATACTTAAGCCACTCCTCAAAGTATAAGGGCCCCGGGTTTCCAGGAAAGCAAGTCTCCCAAATTGTGCTGGCGTAGGTACAATCCCTCACCACATGAGCTGATATTTCAGGAGCCATCTGACACCGAGGACAACACGCATCGGGGGTGATTTTTCGGGTAGCTAATAGGGCTTTGTGGGGAAGTCTATCCTTCCAGAGAAGCCAGAAGAAGAATTGTATTTTAGGTTCCATAGACGATTTCCATATCCAGTTCAGGTTAATGTGGGGTACAGCTGTAACGCCCCGAAAATTAATAACCTCATTTACACACATGTACTTATAATTGGTAGCGTAAACTAGAAAATTAAACCCGTGGGTTATAGGCCCACTAATATAATAATTAGCTTAAATAGTCTTAGAGACTATAATTCTTAAAACTCACCAATATTAGCTATAATAATAATATAATCTTCCTAGCCCATAAGATATAAAATACAGACAACATCATCGATACACGAGATCCATCCTGAACTCTCTCTCTTGCAGTGCTTCTAGCTTGAGCTTACAAACCCTTACTATTAGTGCCATACTAGATTCTTTAACACTCATTAGCAAGATCCGTTTTACCAATGATCTTTCAACTGTCTGACCATACCTAAAACATAAAAGCAAAACGTTATGAGCCGAGGCTCAGTAACAAACTACCCCAGCAACGTAAATTCATTTCAACTCATTTTATTTGCAAACAGGGAGAAAGAATAATTCAAACATTTGTCAAAATAACATTTATTCAACTTCACCTTTATAATCCATTGATCCTTTTATACATTTTTACTCTGGTTGCTGCAAAATCAGTCAGCTCTGCAAACCAGTTCTTTCACTTTACGTTATCATGTTCCGTAATTTTTATTATTCATAGGTGATAATCATCAGTCATTCATCTCAGCTCTACCTCAATGATTAAGGTAGCAAAATCATTTTATATCATATCATCTTTTCATAAACCATAGCTCATGATAATCCATCCAGTTCATAAACTCATAAAATGTACTTACAAATAAATCATAGTAGTCATCCCGCAACTCAAGAATAAACATTTTGATAAACTTTTACTAAATCACATTGATCCCATGTTCATAAAACATTTAAAGGGAATTGCGGGTACTAGCAGTAGATGTTACCTCGATTGTAGAATAATAATAACCCTCTCCGAATGCCTTTGATATCGTCCTTACTGAGCTCCGAGGAACGAGTTCTTTTAAGTTTTAAAACGATCATTTAATAAGTCAGTGATTCAATAAAAAGTATATTAGCACCAATGCTCTTTAAGTACAATTTTTAGTTTACAACTTAATTTATATAGGTTACATAGTCCGTCTTATTTAGCGATTACGTGGCGAATTAGCCATATATTTTAATATTATAATAGTTTATACAAACCCTTTTTATACTTATCTCTTGAAAACCCATAACTATTATTTAGAAATCAAGTTAAATGTGTTATCCATAATTTACTCACATTATCATATTATAAGCTTAAAATTTAATAGTTATACTCATATAAGTGAGTTAGTTATAACTTTTAAACTAGTTTAGGAGCATATGTTAAAACATGTTATAACTTAAATAACTTAAAGTTTGACCATCTATGTTTTAGTAGGACTCATCATAAATAGTATTTGCTAAACTTGGATAGTTTATAAGCGACTTAACTTAGTTATAAGCTTACTATTATTAATTCATTACTTAGCAATAAGGGTTTAGTCATTTAGGAATTAATACAAAGTCAACTATCAATAAAACAAGAGCAGTACACTCACCCAAATAAAACAACAAACACACGCAGGGTAGAAACGAGGGGGGGCTTGGCGCCACGGCAGGAGGTCCGACGAGGGCGGCGGCGTTCCGCGGCGGAGGAAAGGTCGGCAGGTGGGTGGGGCAGTGTGTGGTAGCAGGCGGGACAGGGGTGTTGGGCCTGGCAGTGGTGCGCAATGGAGGAGAGAGAGAAAGAACGTGGGTCTTTGACCAGCGAAGGAGGGTCTGCTGGTGGTGGAACTTCGCGGCGGCAACAGGCGAAGCAACGGTGACGAGCAGAAGGGTGAGTGATTGATGTGTCGTGGTGCGGTGGTGTCACGCAGAGGAGAGAGAAAAATAGGAGTGCAGGGGGTTCGAGGAGGATGCGAGTAGGGAGGGGAGATGATGGGTGCTGGCTGGGCGACGGCGCTCTGCGGCGGAGGAAAGGTCGGCAGGTGGGCGGCAGAGAAGGCGAGAAATGATGGGTTGTGGTGTGGTGGTGTGTGCGGTTTACGAAGTGGAGGGAGATTAGTCGTGCAGGGAGAACGACGAGGAAGAGGTGCGGCGTGGGGGGTGGTGGTGCCGCTGCATCTGGGCGGAGGTCCTGACTTCTCGACGAAAGTCAGAAGATAGAGAAATGGTGGCTATGGTGGTTTTTGTGGTGGTCGAACAGAAGAACAACAAGAGGAGTTGAAAATTGAAACTTTTATTTTCCAAATTCTTTTGGTTGATGTAAAATTCTGGATTATTGTTGTTGATTTTCTGATTGTAAAACTCAACCATTTCTTCCTATTTATAGAGAAACTTTCATCCTAGTAGATGAATTTCAGAATTTTAAATTACTAAAACCATTCAAGAAAACAAGTGGCTAAATTCAGAGGTTTTGAGAAAACCAGTGGGTTAAGGGTGGTTGAGAGGGTGAAAACTCAATTAAGTTTACTGAGATGGTTTTTGACTTTGTTTAGAAATCTCCATTCTTGTCCTTCCACGTATGGAGGAGGAAGAAGATGGACTTATTGCTTTTCTTTTAATTTTTGTTTTAATTTCTGATTTTTGGGAGAGAATAATACTAGGCCTTTTTGTTTTGTTTGGGCTTCGAAGGATTTGGTCATTGGGCATTGGGTCCATCAAAATTTTTGCTAACCTTAAGTCTTACATCATTTACAAGATTGATGCTAAGACTTAGGATTTTAATTTATGAACTTTGTTATCCTAAAATTATTAAACAACATATCTTAGAAATTAACTTAGAAAATTTTATTTACTAAAATTAGTTCACTATTAGTTTAATCATTAAGATTAGTTATTAATTAATTAAAAGTAAAACTTGGGGTATTACAACAGCCATTTAAGCTTCATACGCAAGGCCTAAGGAAAAGCCATCTACATTACAGAAATCAGGACTGAGCATGTCATCCGTAGCGTCCAACCTAGGAGGTATGATACTAAGGATCCTATCCCTAATACTTTGGGGGAGGTCAAACGATAATGCGTCTAGGTCCCAAAGCCCCCCAACAACTATATCTCCCACTTTTATTCTTTCCTCACCTTCCCTCAATGGCCCCTGGATGAGACTTCGAAGGCTACCTATAGTCAACCAATTATCCTCCCACAGGTTTATGCTCGTACCCTTACCCAGAGTCCATGTGCTATTCTTTTGGAGAAGGGCCCACCCCATCCCAATGTTCTTCCAAAGGTTTGACCCATTCTTAAACTTGGTGGCATGACTTTCATGAATATATTTCGATCTAATACATTCCTGAGCTAAATTTGGGGGAGCCTGAGCCATTTTCCACCCCAGCTTGGCCATATACGCGATATTCATTTGTTTCTGGGCCCTAATTCCCAAACCCCCTCTATTCTTAGGAATGCAAATTTGGTCTTTTCCTACCAAGTGAATTTTCCTCCCCTCGATCGTGTCACCCCAAAGGAAATTATTACAAGTAGAGTCCAAATCTCTAAGAGTGGACGCCGGAAGCAAGGAAGCTTGCATATAATAGGCTGGAATGGTCGAGAGAGTTGATGTGATAAGGCACAATCTCCCTGCTTTGGATAAGAATTTGGTTTTCCAAGCCGACAATCTAGCTCTAACCTTATCCACCACAAACTGGACTTGGGCTCTGGAAGGTCTCTTGTGAGAAATGGGGAGTCCTAAGTAGGTGCCAAGATTCTCTGTTTCCCTGACATTAATAGTATCTTGGAAGAGGTTCCTAAAGTCTTCCTGGGTGTTTGGTGAGAAGATAAGCTTGCTTTTGAGTTCATTAATCTTTTGACCAGACACCTCACAGAAATGGTCAAGGGTGTTTCTAACTGCGAACGCGGTATTTTCATCAACCCCACCAAACAACAGAAGGTCATCTGCAAATAGGAGGTGGGATATGGAGACTTTCTTCTTTCCTACCCCAAACGGTGTCCACTCCGCTCTCTCACATGCCTCATGGATGGCCCTCGAAAGGGCTTCGAGGCAAATATTGAACAAATAAGGAGACATAGGGTCTCCTTGTCTCAAACCCCTAGAGTGAAGAAAAGGGTCAGCTTTTCTTCCATTGATCAATACAGCCGAGGATGCTTGGGTAACACAATTCATTATGAGATTAATGGAGTGAGTGCTCAAATTACAACCCTGGAGACACGATCTAACAAACCCCCACTCTACCCTATCATATGCTTTTTCAAGGTCAATTTTTAATGCAAACCAACCCCATTTCCCCTTTTTCTTATGCATGGAATGCAGGATTTCAGAGGCTACAACTAAATTGATGTCCGGCCCTCTACCCTTTATGAAACTGTTCTGGTTAGAGGAGATCCAGTCCGGGATAAGTGGTTTCAGTCTATTAACCAAGATCTTCGTCACCAACTTATTGAGCGTATTACACAAGCTAATCGGGCGAAACTGTTTAATGGTTTCGGGGGAAGATTGTTTAGGGATTAAGCAAATAAGCGCTTGGCACAGCTCTTCAGGGACCTGGCCCCTGAAAAATCACTCCTGAATCGTTCTACATGTATCAGGACCCTGGATAGTCCACGTCTTTTGAAAGAATAAGGGATGAAATCCATCAGGCCCCGGGGCTTTGAGAGCCTTCATGCTAAATAACGCCTTTCGGATCTCCTCATTAGACGGCCTATACCCAACACATGTCTTAGGCAGGTCCTCCCCCCCTCCCAACTGGTACCATAGCATAGGTCGTGGTCCGTTGTGTATAAATTTCGATAAAAGTGGGTGATGTGATCCTTAATTTCAACTGGTTCATGAATTTCTCTACCAACCTCATCCCGGAGACATAGAATGCGGTTAGACGCCCTCCTCATCATGACACTCCTATGAAAGTAGCCAGTGTTCCTTTCCCCTTTCCCTATCCTTTCAAGACGAATTTTTGTGCGCCATAACAACTCCTCCTGGTCCAGGATGTTTAGGAGTTCATTTTGCAGGTCAGTCTCTAAGTTCTGATGGAAAATCGAAGTAGGGTTAGATTGAAGATATATTTGGGTCCCTCGAATTCTCGCCAAAATGGCTTTCTTCCTAGCAAATATATTCCCGAACGTATCCCTATTCCAACTAATAAGGGCTTCCTTAGTACAATCTAGCTTATGAGTCAGGGGAATGTCTACCCTAGGCCACGCATGGTCAATGACACCTAAGAATCTATTATCTAAGGTCCAACTCGGTTCAAACCTAAACGGTCTTTGGCCACCGTTCTCTTTGCTCACACTCAGGTTCACTAGGATAGGACAATGGTCAGACGTCACTCGAGGCAGGTGGGTGAGCTTGTATTCAGGAAACGTGTTTAGCCAGTCTATATTAGCCCATCCCCGGTCAAGCCTTTCATAAATAGGGTTCCTCTTGCTTTTATTTGTCCATGTAAACTTCGGCCCACAAAACCCCAAGTCAACCAGATTACACGAATCCATAGTCTCTGCATATAAGTTGGCCCTGCTAATAGAAATTCTACGACCTCCTAATTTTTCGTTTTGACATAGTACATCGTTGTAGTCACCCACTAGAAGCCACGGTTTATCAATCGAGATTGCCATATTTCTAAGATCATCCCACAATTGTCTACGAATATAAAATTTAGGACTAGCATAAATTGCTGAAAAGATAAACGAGATGTTTAAGGAACGTACCTCCATAACCCCGTGGACTCCTTGCGCACCTTCTCCCAAGGGCTGAAAATCTATAACATGCGAGTTCCATAGGAGAAGGATACCTCCCACGAAACCAAGAGGCTCCACCAGATGCCATGAATCCATACCCATGCGACTCACAATGGTAGCAGTTTTTTCCCTAGAGACCCAAGTTTCCACCAGGACAACCATAGACGGAGTGTGCTGCTGCATCAGAAGGCGAAAGTTCGGCAAAAAGGATGGACGGCCTATACCGCGAACATTCCAAAATAGAATCGTAATATTTTTAAACATGTTTGGGGTTTGCATGATTCTCCTTAGAACCTCCTCGTTTCCTACTCCCCACGGATCTACTTCTACCCCTGATTTGGGACACGTCCACATTCGTCGATGGGGCCACAACATCATCTCGGTTTCTCGAGGGTTTTTTCTCCCTCTTCCCTCTTCCCAAGATACATTCATCACTAACTGTTTCAACGGCCTTTGTAGTTTCACTAGGACCAAGGCATTCGTATTGCTCATTGCATGGACTCGGAATGGCATGAGTTCAAGGAGCATCACCGTCCTGACCATAGGAAGGAGAGGCGCCGGGTCGAGCCACGGCCCCAAATTCTGCAGCAAGTCCCTGTCCTCGGTTTCCACTAGCACCTCCCTCCTTAGAAACCATTCTAGAAAAATCTTCATCACCGGTGGTAAGTGGGCCACCATCTGAAACTGTGGTACATGCGGGATCATTAACTCTAAATTGGCATACATGATCATGTTCAAAGCTATCTCGGGTGCCACTAACGGATTCAACATCATCAGTTTGACCATTTGTAAGCTCACGTCGGATAACACTCCCGACGGGTTCTCTAAATCCTCTGGCAGGAGATAGTCTATGTACCCTAGATTCAATTCCGGGAGAAGGGGGCGCACTGGGCGAGCGAAAAATATGGATGTTTCGTTTCGAACAAATTGCAGGCGGGGTGGTGGTGGGGATTGCGGTGGTGTGAAGGTTGGTGACAGGGGGGGAGGGGACGATGATGGTGAGATGTCTAAGGTTTCTTGCTGCCAGTTCATTTTGTGAGAGTAGGGGAGATATAATTTTTGGGTGGGGTTTTTTAGATAAATGGGAAGGAGGAGAGGGTGGAGTGTTTATAGAAGGCGTCGGGCTTCCATGGCCCCTGACCGGCGATGGGACATCATAGGTTTTAGGGGTGAGGCTAACAAAATCATCCCCATAGAAGGGTGGGCCACGTTTCGGTTTCTCAGTGGGCATAGCCTGCGAAACAACGGCTACCTCAGCCTCCGAGTTGACATTCTGCAGAACATCAAAAGGGTTTGATGTTTCCAAAACATCATGAGTTGACATGTTGGACACCTTCACAGGGATTTTGTCAATCTCCACTGTTCCCTTTTTCGAAACTTCTCCTGGGGCCCCATCCCATTTTTTCGGAGTCCAACGAGAAGTGGGTTCATGCACTTTTTTCCCCAACCCAGTCTTCTTCCCAACTGGGCCCCTACTCCTAACTGCAGCCCAATTCTCCTCTTTTCTCATACTAACCTGCGATTGCTCTTGTTCAAATATACCACCGGAATCTGTGGTAGCTCCGGGCGGTTTTTTGCGACAGTTTCTATTCCCATGGCCCACTTGTTTACAGTAAGAACACCACCAAGACCCTTCGACGTACATTAACTCTTGAGCATGTTTTCCAATAAACACCCTCTGAGGCAAGGTTTTATGTTCATCAACTAACACGCAAACCGCAGCGAATTTTCGCCTACCTCCATCGATGGAGTGGGAATCGATCTTCAGGGTTTTCCCCACCCCATTACCAATCATCTGGAGATATTCTTTCCTGAAAAATTCCATAGGAAGCTCTGGGAGGTGGATCCACACTGGGAATGGACTAATCTGCGTGACCGACGGCTGAAAACCCAGACACCATGGTTGAACCCACACCATATGACCCAAGAGGAACCAAGGTCCCCCTACTAAAATGCTGGATTTCTCCTCTCCCGTTATACACTTACAGCTGTAAAAACCCTTCCCTAAGGATATGAGATCCATATTTCTCTTAATATTCCACACTTTACATAGTTCCATCTTCAGGTAGTCATTAGAGAAGGACCTACCCATCACTTTAAAAATTATGGCAAACTCCCACTCCTTAGCAATTTCCAAATATTCATTCTCTGACACAGGGATAAACACCTCATCATCTTTCATAGCCGAGGGAGGGTCAGTCGCAAAGGGAAAATCAACAGCTTTTAAGGGGACGAATTATGGTACTAGACAGTCAGGGATACTCACTTTAGAGTGAGTCAGCGCATTTAAGAATGAATGCTCATTTAATGGGGGGCTTCCCTGGGTATTAATGGCAGTTAATGGGGACCTGACCTGTGCATTTAATGGGGGTAGAAGAGCTTTTTGCGAATTTAAAGGGTCTGGGGGTCTCAAGGGGGGTAGCTGGGCTGGATCCTTGGCATCTTCAGGAGCCTCTGGTGACGCGGCGGAGACCACGGTTGGAGGTTCACTATTTGCCGTGAGGGCATGGGTGGGTGGGGGTGGGGTTTCTTTTAGGGTTCTCTCTCTCACTTCTCTCTCTTCCTTCTCTCTCATCATGAGTTCTTCCGATGAGTTTACAGGTTATAATAGCATTGAGTTGGTGATGAGGATAGTTTTCTATTTTATCCATCATTATCTTGAGAGCTTGAGCATCAGTCTCCACTTCTAACCTCGAGATGTTGTGGTCCTTTGCAAGCGAAAGGCCTTCTCTAATAGTCACCAATTCTGCTAGCTGCAGCTGGATTAATGGCGCCAAATTTGATTGAGAAGCCCATGAACCAAGATCCATCAATTCTTCGTGTCACCCCTCCACCACTGGCTCTGTCATTTGCTTTCCATGAACCATGAGCTTTAGGTAACCATGCACTGGTGGTTTCCAAACAATAGGCTGATGTGGTTTGGGAACCATCTTGCCCTGATTCTGAAAAGCATTATTATTATGCATGTAATCGGTAAAGAAATGATTATATTGGGATGCAGATCTTGCCATGGCACCTTCAAACACCACTTTATTTCGATTTTTCCAAATGTGCCATAAAGCAATTACAAAAATTTCTAACCATTTCATTGATTGAGAAAGATTAAAATGTATCCAGTCACTCCACTCGTCATTAAAAAAACGATAGACATCCACAACTTTGGCTAAATGGCAGTTCTGAAAAATTCGTTTCCAAAGTATACAGCATGAAAACATTTTCGAAACAAATGCAGATGAGTTTCCAAATTGTTAAAACAGCATTGAAAGGTCGCATCGAAGCTATGGATTTTTTGTTGTAGATTAGTAGCTGTTGGTAATATTTCATGAACAACATTCCAGAAAAGCATTTTGTATTTAAAAGGGTCATTGATCTTCCATAATTTGGGCCAGAAATTGGGTGTTTGAGACAAGGTTCTTTGATTAAGATTGAGGTTTCGATAGGTTGATTTTATAGAGAACTCTCCATCAGAAGTAAAAATCCATCTTAGACCATCAGGGACAGAGGCATATTTCTGTAGTGGAATGGCTCTAATTTTCGCAATAATGTCCTGTGGTAATAAAGTAGCTATATGGTCTAAGTTCCAATTCCCATTTTGGGTAATATGAGCAACCCTCCAATGGGCTATTGTTTCCGGAATAACTATGCCTTGATGCTTATAAAGACGCTCATTTCCAACCCATTGATGATACCAAAGAGAGATATCCTCCCCATTTCCCACATTTAGGTACATACCTTGCAAAAGCAAATCTCTCCCTTTAAGGATGTCACGCCAGATAGCAAAATGAGAAGCGTTAGGGATGACATCCATAAAGTTAGTACCTTTACAATATTTGTTTTTTAGGATTTTAACCCAAAGTTTCGAAGGTTGAGTTAAAATTCCACCCTAATTTGGCCATGAAGCAAAGGTTCGAAAGTCTTAAGTCTATGATTCCTAGACCTCCTTCCATCATCGGTTTGCACACCTGCTCCCAAGAGGTTCTAGAGATATAATACCTTTGACCTAACTTGTTCCATAAGAAACGTTTAACATTTTTCTGAAGGTCATTAAGGACACCCATGGGCAAAATGTTAGTCTGCATAACATGCAAAGGATAGGTATTTAACACTGATTTTATTAAAGTGCATCTACCAGCCATATTTAAAAGTTTTGCTTGCCAGCCTCTAATTCTATCAGTAGTTTTATCTAGTAATTATAAATAGTCTGATTTCCGAAGCTTATTTGGGGAAATATGAACACCTAAATACTTCCCAAAGTCAGAGGAAACACACAGACCACTATGAGCAGTGAGGGATTGTCTAACGTTGTGATCCATTGTCTTAGGAACAATAATAGTGGATTTAAGTCTGTTAAGAAACAAACCCGATTGTTGACCAAAATCATTTAGGACAGCCATAATTAAATCTAGGTTGGCCCAAGAGGCTTTCCCAAACAAGAAAACATCATCCGCATAAAATAGATGGGATAAGCCTATATCTCGAGAAATCATGAGTGGTTTCCACAATTTCATATCCAGGTTTTGTTGTATGAGAAGAGAAAGTCTTTCCAAACACAAAACAAAAATGTATGGAGACAAGGGATCACCTTGTCTTATACCTCTCGAAGGACGAAATTTTGGGGTAATCTCACCATCCCAAAGAACAAAAATTGTAGGTGAAGTAACCACACTCATGATAACATCAACCAACTTTTTAGGGAAGTTGAAACCAACAAGCGTATCCCTAATAAAAGATCATTCTAGGCTGTCAAAAGCTTTTGTGAGGTCAATTTTAAGGGCCATTATGCTCTTATTTCGTTTAGTTCTATTAAACAGGTGAGCAACCTCTTTTAAAATTATAATGTTTTCATCGATGGTTATGCCCATGATAAAACTAGATTGAAGGGGGCTAACCAAATTCGCCATAAGAGGTCTTAAACGCGATGCAATGGTTTTGGTTAAGATTTTTAAAATGGTGTTACACAAACCAATAGGCCGAAAATCATTAACTGTAATCGGAGCATCTTTTTTCGGTATCAAACAAAGATAAGACTTGTTAATATTCTCAAGTATAAAACCATCATCAAGGCATTTGTTAACAAAGGAAACAATAGGCTCATGAAGTTCCGCCCAACATTGTTGATGAAAGATGGGTTGGATTCCATCAGGACCTGGACTCTTAAGTGGAGCCATCGATTTAGTCACTAGGCTCAACTCATCAATAGAGACAGGAGAACTCAAACTTAATACTTCCTCATGCGAAAGACCAACAGAAGAAACAAAGGAAATTTGAAGGGAACTGGAGGAATTTTTAGTTGAAAGAATATCCATAAAAGCCATACGAGTCATATCTTTTAAAGCCGAGTCCTCATACACTCAATCTCCCCTTGAATTCTGGAGAGATAATTATACTTCACCGTTTGCTTTTTCACGTTTGTCAAGATAATTTTTGGACGTCAATATCTCTAATTGCATATAAGTAAAAATTATAAAAAGTTGATATTAAAAATCCTTGTATTGAGACGAAATTAACAAGTCCCACTTGACTATGTTTTTCGGTGAGGGAAGGCTTATCAAAGTTGGTTCATGAATAGTGATCAAATGCCATATGGTGCAACTATTTTGAAACAGAAGAAATATGTTTTATGTAGGATCACTTTTCCTGTGGGTTGGTTGACAGTTAATGGTTATTCTAGGGAAGAGATTTCGCGTTACGTTATCACGATTAAGATTGTACAAAAATGGATTAGACCGACAAACAGACCAAAATCGAATTGGGCACAGACCGGAACTTGTGCACCGGTGGCTGTCTATCCAGCCCCTTTTTCAAGGATCTTCGTTCTTCCTATTTCTTGAATCTTCATACTTTTTGAAGGATAAAAATTAATTCCTGCGAAGTTTGTGTAGTCGAACCTATGCAACAAATGTATAATTCTCAAGGGTCAATTCCAATTTTATTCATTTTTTACTAACAATTTCATTTTCATGATGTAGGAATTAAAATCACAAACGCCTGTGAATATTTGTTAATAGTTGTATGACTGTTCTAACTCTCTTCATATGATCTTATGAATTTATGATTGTTTTATGCCTGTTGTTATTGTATGATTACTGTATTTATTATTGGCTAAATTAAACATGTAAAATAATTAAATCACATAATTTGAACAACTTATCTAGATATCTATCAATCTTGTGATTTTAACAAAGGGATCACCAAAATGAAATCTTATGTGTTAAAAGATAACATGCTTGCCTCTTTACGCAATTAATCGAATGATGTGCATGCAATTTAATATCTCATTGCATAAAGTAATAAGGACATTCAATCCGAACTCAATTTCAAGAGAGTCTTTTCGCACCTAAACTCCATGTTACTGAACTGAAATGTTTGAAATCCTATTAAAACACCAAATCACTAACATCCTGCAAGCAATCTGCTATGAACTGATATTTCAGAGAAAGGGTAATTTAGGTATTATCTTATTAAGTAGCTTGGGGAATAAACTAGGTTGTTATGCTAAGGAAATTACTCTATATATAGGGTTAATTAGAGAGGGAAATGTATGTTGAAAATTGTTAAGAAAAATTGGGTGAGCTCTTGTAGTTCAATTGGAAGAGAATCAAGCCTCTCGAGAGCTTGAATATCAATTACTTTTGCTATTTTTACTATTATTATTCAATCAAGGTTCATCTTCTTCCTTGATATTCCTATTTTATTATTATAATCTTTCCAAGCTATGTTAATTCGTAGCAAATGATATCAGAGCGGTACAATTATGGGAGATTAGGGAGCTGATTTACGAACTCAAAAACAAAACAAAACAAAATCTGCAATGGTGATTGCCGGAGAAATGCAGCATACAGACGAAAATATGGATCAGGGAAGAGTTCACATATATCACAAGTCAAAGAGATCGAGGGATTTTAGATCTTGAAGAAGAGAGGAGAATCCAGCAAGAGCTTCAGATTCATGAGTTTAATGGGAGAAATTCGAAGGACTGGGTCCTTCAATTGGAGGATTTCTTTGAATTCTTTCAGTTAAGCGAGGAAGAAAAGTTGAAGGTTGCCATCATAGGACTTGATAACGAGGCACGGCGGTGGTTCGAATGGGAACACCGACGACTACCATTCTATGTTTAGCAAGAATTACAGGGTCAGGTGATGCAACATTTCAGTTCATCATTGACACCTTCATGGCAACTAGAGTCAAATCTGTTGCAGGGGAATGACAAGGTACAACACCACCAGGATCTCGTGGTCGCAGCAAAAAAAAAGGAGAAGAATAATGGATCTGGTGGAGGAATCAACAAGCGCCTCGAGGTACACCATCAACCCGATCTGGAGAAGGGCTCTGTGGTGCAGACAAAAATAGTGGGGTGTGGTTCCGGTGGTAGGATACGCAGATTCACCGACAAACCCGATGGTGAAGCATTCGGGTGCTTCGATGCCGGAGGAAGCGAATATAGTGGAAGGTTGGCTGATTGCGGAGGAGGATTTAGCGGTGGTGGTGGTGGTGGTGGTTCCGGTGGAGATGTGCAGCGGAGGCATGGTGGTGGTGGGATATTTTACTGGGTTGAGAGAAGAGGAGCGGGAAGAGATGATGAAGA
Organism: Beta vulgaris subsp. vulgaris; assembly: GCF_026745355.1. Taxonomy (NCBI): domain Eukaryota; kingdom Viridiplantae; phylum Streptophyta; class Magnoliopsida; order Caryophyllales; family Amaranthaceae; genus Beta; species Beta vulgaris. Next base: position 11,142,487 of record NC_079204.1, read on the forward strand.
AGGATCCTTGGGATGCGGATCAGGTGGTGGACCTGGTTATTTTGCCGGAGTAAATTCCGGCAGTGGGCCAACTTCCTAGTCGGCAGCATGACCGATGGTGTAGTAGTCATTGATGCCAGTGAGCAGAGAGTTCCAGAATAAGAAGATGAAAGAGAAATGTGTGTGGTAAGCTTTGATACGTCATTCATTTGCTTGGAGAGGAAGCAAATTTCAGACCCTGTCATTAAGGATATTTTGGTAAATGGCATGAATGATGACATCATGGCAGAGGTTAGCATCAACTTGGTGGCCAAGCACGTGCCTCAATTTTTACACACTCAAGCAAAATCTGAAATTGAGCCCCACCCTTTTCAACCCACTCATAATTTATTTCATAAGGTCAGAATTGTAAATGAGCTTATAAATTCAAGGTTCAACTTTCTTTTAAATTACTCTACCTAAGGTTTGAAACAAGATCATCCCCATTCCTCCAACCTAGAATCTAACGACCCATCAAGACATTCTATTTCTAAACCCACTTCCCTCCCACCAATTCTAAGACCCATTTTCCCTCACCAAATTCAAAATTCCATTTTCATCTATTTCTCGGACATCAACCTTAACATTCTACTCTTCCATGACAACTTTCATTTACCTGCAACACTCACCAATGAGGAGCTCGAACACCAGTGGAAGCCAGGCATCATTTTTCGACAAGACACTGTCAAGTATTGTCGAGGCCAATAATTCAACGCTGAATGCTATCCACCTTGAGGACAAGGTGGAAGTTTGGACAGCCGGTAGTGCTATGAACTGATATTTTAGGAGAAGGGTAATTTAGGTATTATCTTAATGAGTAAATTGGGGGAATAAACTAGGTAGTTATGCTAAGGAAATTACTCTATATATAGAGTTAATTAGAGAGAAAAAGATATGTTGAAAATTGTTAAGAAAAATTGAATGAGCTGTTAAGAGTTCAATGGGAGATAACAAGCCTTTCGAAAGCTTGTCGTTATCTTTTTAATTGTTGTTATTTTAGTTTATGAATCAAATCTTCAATTTCTTCCTTAATTTCTGCCAGTAATGTGTCCAAGCTATGTTAATTCATAGCACAATCTAGCCTAAAGAAATAGGAATACAATGAAAGGAAAAAAGAAGTAAATTTAGATGTAAAAATACCACAAAGAACATATGATTGACACATTCTCCATGGAACTCTTCTGTATACACCTTGACCGATCACTACAAGAATTACAACTTCAGTTTGCCCAGATGAATTCGAATATATCAGCTGGAAAGATGCATGTAGTTTCAGATATCCTCCTGAACACAATGCATGTGCTTTCACAAAGCTCTGCCGAGTTTGCATGAAAGAGGTAAAGGGTGATCTCAATATCTGCGACACCCTACTTATGACTACAAACAATGTCTTTGTCCATCTGTGTAACAAAATTTTACAGAGCACATAAATAAGATTACTAATTTAAAAAGAGTGAATGTTTCAGTAAACTATGTCAGATACTCACAGATTTCCAAAGCTCCTTTACTTTCACATCGTTGAAACCAAGTGCGACCATTATCTGGTGAGCAGCAGACTCTTTTTGTTCCCAGATTCCAAGAAGCAAATAAGACACAGTTACTTCTCCATCTTCACCTGCACTCCCCACAAAGAGTTTAGGACTTTTATTTTGCTCAGAAAGATAATGATAATCTGGCTTTGTAATTGTGTATAACCTGTAGACGTCATTTTGTTGCCATAATAACCAGCGTCCTTACTGTGACTGTTAGTCCATACAAAGAAGGTGCAACCCACTAAGTGCAGGCTTTTACATAGATTGTGCAGCATCAGACAGCCAAATTGATATATTTACATCCCATTTGGCAGGTGGTAGTGAATGTTGGTAATGGAAATGTGTTTTTATTGCAAGAGGAACCTCATGCCAATGACCATACTAATAGAATATCATCCTCAAACATGTATTTTTCTTCACTAATTTCCATTACCATTCAATACCACCTTCCAAAGTGGCAATGGATGGTAATGAAGCTTTATGAAGAAAAAAAATAGATGTTTGGAAGGTAGACAAACACTACCATGGACGTTGATATAGGAAATTCCATACAAAATAAAAGTGCAAGTCATTATCCTTACCACTGTAGATTACTGCCTACCAAACAGGCCGTTAAGGTAGAGCAGAATCTGTCATCCCAAACAATTAGAACTCTGTTGCAACTGTATTAGAGTACAAATATGTACTCAAGCAGCATAAATTGATGTATACATTAGTAGTTATGTTAGGTGTTACAGAAGCGCATACCATATACTTCCTCCGTCCCTTAATGATTGCCCCATTCCCATTCTTTCACTTTAGGGTTTGATTGGGTTGGTAAATAGTTTTATCTTTTAGCATGTGGGGAGGAGAAAAGCAGAGAGAAATTGCGAGGACCACATAACCATAAAAGGAAATAGAGCAATCTTTTGGAACAACCTAATATGGGAAATGGGGTTATCTTTAGGGATAAAGGGAGTATTATGAAGATAAATAATCCTAACCACTAAAATCCAGATCCAGAATTATGACACAGTCAAACAGGCATTAAAACTTTGAATCCTCATGAGTCATGATAAATGAAAGAGAAGCAACCAACCTGACTTCAGTTTCTGATCAATAGCCCAATCGAGAGCCTTTTGGGCTGGCTCAGTCAATGGAGGATGCTCAGGACTGAAGTAGTACATATCAGATTTTCCAAGCAAATCAACAATTTCCTCTCGCACCTTGAAGAGGGTGATGCCATTAGCCCTCAAAATTTTTGCTGCTTGACTTGTTCCTAGGCATCAAAACAACATAACACTTTACCTAAAGAAATAATATATATATCAAGCTAACCAACAGATCAGCCATACCAAGAACATAAATAGAGGCGGGAGAATCCAAGTAATGCAAAGCAAGATTCCTTAAGGCATTCTATGAACATTGTGGAAGTATTAGAGATTCTGCAGGGCCTTAGCTATGCTTGAAGGAATCACATGCTGTGAAGCTGATGATCAAGGCAAGAGTTCTTCAGTGCTCAGGTGAAATTACATCCATACTGAGGATGGGGATTCTAGGAAAGCCAAAACATAAACGAAGAGGAGAGATGTATGTTATAACACATAAGTAAATTACAACGGGATAAAGTGCTTGGCATTCCGCAACATTTTCCTTGTTTCCCTCTTGTTCGCATAAGGCAGATTTCAAATTAACAATTACTCCTATATAGCTTTACCTTCTCTAAAAACACGCATCTCATCACAAAGTGAAAGTATTCCCAGTGTCTACTACTCCTTCTCAACTTCACAAACCAAAGAAGCTTTCTCGTCTTCTCCTGAACACAGCTTTAACTCAATAAGGTCCAAGATGAATGTTTAATTCCAACAGATTTTCTCCAGAATGGCCCTCTTTTGACTCCATAATACAACCACTAATACTCTTAACACTACTTCATTGAAGATTGTACTTTTTTTCAAAGAAGACCAAGATAAGTGATTTACTCTAAACTCTGTGATTGAGAGTGATTCTGCCTACCCCGATCCCCTCCCATGTTACCCTATAAGCTTCTAAGCTATGAGCTACCAAACACATATGAGGACAATTCCTTTCTATCTGAGCTCTGCCAGCTTAATCTCCCTCGTGGAAGGGGGGAGTAAGGGGGATGTGGTCAGTTGCTACATGCACAGCGGGTTGATCGACTGGCTGAAGATAACTAAATCATCTTAGTACTATCCTAAACCTAAGCACACTTTTGAAAGATTAACCACTAACGTCTTAACAAAGTATTCGATTTCCTATCACATGTGATGAGAAGCACAAAGTTGAAAGTTACACGAATCATTCAAACAAAAAAGTTTTTCAACCATGACTGAGTTACAAACCCTCAACCAAGATCCCCATCAGAAGCGCCTCGGTCCCTGTGTTTGGATATTTAAGCTTTCGTGCTTCCAGTTCACCCATAGCGAAGGACTTTATAGCCCTTGCAGACCATCTGTTTCAAGCTTGTAAAAAAAGAAAAAATTAAGACAACAACCCCTTTCCAAATATCATAAGAAAGAAAATAAATGAAATAAAAAAAACTTATATTGCACGCAAGGGCAAGCCAATAAGGGAAACTCTATATTGTATAGATTAAATATAGAAGTCCATGAAGAGAAAAAAATAAAAATTTATATTTATCTGACAATTTTTTAATTTATTGCAAAACCTAAGGAAGAATTATGCTTCAATCTATGAACTCCAAATAACTTAATCAAGCCTAAATAATTTATATTATACATAGGGATATAAAACAAGGCTGCATTATGAAAAGTATCACAAGAACATTACTTCATATCGCCCCACAGGTGCCCAATATAAAAGGTCACACTGCACTCCAATATTATGTCCTCATATTAGCCCCATTCACTCAAACAAGTATAAAACAGAACAGCTCCCTCTCAATCCTCCAAATGCATGTAATGCGATAAAGTAGCTGGACGACATGGAAATAAGGGTATCATTTCCAAAATTTTGCCTAGACAAGATATGCCTTATTTGCAAGATGGAAGACCCGTTGATATGATCTTTAACCCACGTCTGCTAGATAGATAATGCAATTCTAGAATTTTCCCCAAAGAATTCTTAATGGCAAGTTGGCAACACAGTCTTACCTAATGTGCTACCCCCCCCCCCTCCCAATGTATTGGCAATTTGGCATCAGTAAGTGGTATACATTTTACTAATTTAGCATAACTAGGTAGCGAATTGTGTTCCCGTACAGTTTCTCAACTCCCTTACAACGAATTGAGTAGCTTTAATCGACAAAATGTAGAGCATACAAGCGCAATTGAAGCTCCAATCCGAAACTAATACGCAATAATTTAACCTTATACATAAGCACACTATCATGAATGACTCATTTGACAAACAAAATTCTTGACTTATCAACAATAAATTAAATCCAAACAATGACAGAAACTAAAGGAACCTTACTTTGGCAATTTCTCAGCAGAAACACCCTCCCGCTTACTGCATATACAATAATGAAAATCAAACTACAGTAATTACATAAATTGACAATTGAAAACAAAAATTGAATTCAAGAAACTTGCCTAGTTGGTAAGCTGAAAGAGACGGTCATATTCGTGGATTGGCGCTTCAAGACGACAAAATTAGGGTTTGGTTGCCGAATTGTGAGCTGATTACCAATAAAAGAGCTGAGTAAATTGCTGGATTTAAAAGATTGAAGAAAAGTAGCATAACTATTGAATTTGCGAAGTTCCGATGAAGAAGAGATAGAGGAGAGAGAAGATGAGGTGAGAGTATGAGCAGCCATTTTTGTGTTACGCAAAAAAATCTTGCAGGTTGGAGAGAGATTGAGCCTTGAGGTGCTCTGCGAAAACCAAAGAAGAGAAGCTACAGCGGCGTGTTTGGAGTGATTTGCTTTCTTTGGTACTGTTTTTCGCTCACTGATGTTAAAGTTTTTGGAGAAGGTGAGATAGGAAAGTTTTTTTTTTTTTGGCTTTATCTCGAAAATACTATTTTTCGTATTTTTTTAGTTGCACCATTTACCTTTTTGTCGCATAGTCAAGTGATGTCTTATTAGATTTATCTCAATGCGAGAATTCCAAATACTTCCTCCGTTTTTTTTTAGATGTTACACTTTCTATTTTAGGAAGTTTTAAAGATGTACTTATTTTGGGTAATGACTTCTCTCTATCTCTCTCCTATCACATGTTCACATGGGACCCTTTTGTTTTTCATTCTCTCTATCTCTCTTCTCTCCAAAAATTACCTAGGAGTCCGTGATTTGAAAAGTGTAACATCTAATAAATCAAATTTTATAGTTTTACTTACACCAAATAAAACATAAACATCTCGACAAATGTAAAAAAAGTAGAGGATAGGAGTTAGTTTAAGTGGGTAGAGCGCTCTCCCTTTGCCCCCGAGGTCAAGGGTTTGATCCTTACCACCAGCATTATGATATGGTATTTTCTTAGCATGTTGTGCATGCCTTACCAGCCAATTTGTTGGTGTGATCCATTTTTTAAATTGTATGGAATGTGTCAATTAAGAAATTAACTAGAAATTTGCCAATTAAAGTAGTTTTCTAATCATACCTTGGAAAGAATTTAAAACTCGTTACTTTGGTAAGTATTGATGTATTATTTTTGAGATTTCAATAAATAAAAAGATTAGTTCTCATCAGTCAATACTAAGTTAGCCTAGTTAGGGGTGTATTTGAGTAACCCCTTGTAACATTTAAGTGAGTTATATGTATGATGAGAGTGGAATAATGGAGAGCAAATAGTAAATATTGAGAAAGTAAGTGGTAATGAGTTATACTCATTGAGTCATCGTGTCTTGCTAAGAAAAAAATGAATTTTTTGTTGTTAAAGAAAATATAATTGAAGTCAAGTAGGCAAAGCATGACTTGGTCTTGAGACATAAGGTATGTAAGTGAGGGGATATTCGTTCAAAGCCTTATAGGAACGGTATAGGTTGGATCCATTATTTTTTAGTTGTTTTATTTGAATTTTCACCCTAATAAAAAAATATTTAATATAAAACTTTGTTATATCCTCATGAAGCTAATATCGTTAACCATTTACATCGGAGGCTTAAAGGACTCTTATCAGGAGTTGGCCAAGTAGTTCAATCAAGAAGGTCCACTATATCCTTCACAAATAAGTAGAGAAAGGATATACTTCTATAATTCCACCAATCGATACGTTTGTGTTAGGCCTGCCTTAACTAAGACAGATACAATTATTTTGAGTTGCATAATTATAATAATCTTAGACATAAGCATCAAAACATGTATCAATCTTCAACTCATACAATTGTGATATTTATTATATAACTCTCAAGCAAACAAGTCATTGTCACACATCTTTATTAGAAGGAAAGAAAAAAAATTGCAAATACAACAAGACATAATGCAAATATAATTCACTTTCTATGGATTAGGAAGCACTTGGATGATAGTATAGTCTTTAAGCATATTGTGGGTTGTTGGAAAGATACTCATCGACAGCCTTGTAGGTCATCTGCATGCTTAGAAGGCCACCCTTAACAGCCTCCTCTGTAACAACTGCATCTCCCTTGGTGTGGAAATGACCAACCATTTTATAGTGACTTCCTGAACCAGATGATTCAATCTTGGATTCATAAACAACACATTCCAATAAATTATTAAGAACATCACCCTCAAAATTTGTGTACTTCACGTGGTGATTATCCACATCAAGCATATCGAGCCTCCCTTTCACATACTTGTATGGACTCCCTGAGATATTCATAACCATCACATGTATTAGTATTAAGCAAAAGAAATTTGACTTCTACGACATAAGGTAGCGAAATCGTGTGCTTGCTGGAACGATAGGTTACAGGTTCGGATCCCCTTTGCCTACTTTGTACTGCCTTCGTGGCTCATATGAATCGACAAAAAATATATAGAACTCTTAAAAGTGTGAATTAGTGTAAAAAGTATTAGAATCAATTACCTTCCGCAAAATTAAATTGTTTGATGCTTCCAACAGCATAGATATCTCCTTCAACGTCTATGCTTTTAATGATATGAGGTACCACTTTGGGGAAAAGATTGTGGTTGTCAATGCACAGGGCCTTAAACAGACGTGCTGGTGCAGCAGAACTGGTTTCGTCGATGATGGTGAATGTGTATACACCCATTATGATAATATACTGCTCAAGATTATGAGGAAGTAAATAAGAGAGAAATATAGTTGATGATGTTGGATGCAAAATGATGAATGTTCTCGTTGGTTTTTATAGAGCTGAAGCTTAGGTAGCATGAAAGCAGCATTTTTGTTGTTTATTTTTTGGTCTACTTTTGCTGATGATAGTGTATGCATTGGATAATGACTTCTATTATTTCTGACCAAAAAATAAAATATTTGAAGGGTGATCAATTTTGTTTATGCTTATATCTATATCAATACTAATATATTAAAAGGTGTTCATCAACAAGGAAGTATGCCACGTGGTGCTATCCCTTACCGTGTTGACTTCAGAAATTCCACATACAATAAAAAAAAAATTAGAAAATGCATGGTATAAGATTTGAATTTGATCTCATGGCCTCAAACTTGTATACTAAAGTTTTAACCACTAAACCAAGTGATGTTTGGTGTTATAATTTCAAAGTAAAATACTAAATATTATGAAAATTATGATTACCCTGGTCATCGCCCGTGGCCTAAAAACTAATTATTAGTTGAAAGGTGTGACGTGAATTAGGATTGTTATTAGCTCGTAAATGTTATTACGTTAAAACCATCAACTAATAATAATGGTATGTTACTACTTACCAGTTACATGACATGCGTTGTATTAGTTGTATATGAAAGTGTTTGCCATAGGATTTATATCTATAGAAGAAAAATATTACTAGATAGTAGATAAGTAGATAGATTTGCTATTGTCTACCTGTGATATCATCTGAATAGTTTTATTAGAAGCTTGTTTTCTATAGTCTTTTTTTGTCTTCTCTTCTATTTAGTCTTTGAAGTCAATATTGGCTTGCATTTAACTAATATACTCAGACTTCAGTACTTGACCAGGAATCAGGATAGCTACGAAGATATAAGTACTTAAAAAATTGATAGGCTACGGTGTATATGTGGATATATATATTAATACAATATAATTCTATTGAATATTTTCTGAATTATAGTTCTTGAAAAGATCCTTTACTCCAACTAAGGGTGCGTTCTGTTCAACTTAAAAAATTAAGTTTCAGGTCCAATAAGTTCAGATAAGTTCAGATAAGTTGCAATAAGGTCTAATAAGTGCAATAAGTTCCAATAAGGTCTAATAAGGTCCAATAAGTTTCAATCAGGTGCAATAAGCTCCAATCAGGTGCAATAAGTTCCAATCAGGTCTAATAAGGTCCAATAAGTTCCACTCAGGTCTAATAAGGTCCAATAAGGTCCAAATAGTCAATGTTTAATAAACATTTGTATTATTGTCCACTATTTTGTTATTCATAATTTCATATCACTATTAGCGGATTATGTTATTATTAGAATTTTAATTAAAGTACCACAATGATTATATAGTATTATACTTGTATTAGTGTCTATTTTATTATTTATTTGTATTATGTCTATTATTTTATGTTAGTGGTAATAAGGTCCATAAAAAATTTTGAGGGGTAGTATTTACGTTAGTGGTAATATTTATGTTATTCATGGTCAATGTTTTTGTCTAATAAGGTCAAATAAGTTTCAATCAGGTTCAATAAGGTCTAATAAATTTCAATCAGGTCCAATAAGGTCTAATAAGTTTCAATTAGGGTCAATAAGTTCCAATAAGGTCCAATAAGGTCAATCAGGTTCAATCAGGTCCAATAAGTTCCAATCAGGTTCAATCAGGTCCAATAAGTTGAATCAGGTCCAATCAGGTCCAATAAGTTCCAATAAGTTCAGTTCAGGTTCAATAAGTTCAATTCAGATAAGTTCCAATAAGTTCAGGTCCAATAAGTTGAATAGAACGCACCCTAACTATTTATGAATGCTTTGACTTTTGTTAGAAAAAAAAGACTACATTTTAGTTTCGACAATGTATCGAGTTATCATTCGCAATATGATATGTTTGGAAATTGAACTTAGTGATAAAAATATTAATAATTTATTATTATATCGTCTCAAATCTGTTATGAGAGGCATCAAGTGGTGTGTGTGGAGTAGGCAAGGAGTATGATTGAATTTTATAAGCTAAGTATTAATAGCCTATAAAATAAGTCCTTACAGATTGCTTAGCATATCGTATATAATTCTTCCAAATTCAGACCCTATACTGTAGGAAGGATAAATAATTTTACCATAGTTATTGCATTTACAAAGTCCAAATGAATAAGGTCCAATAAATAGATGATTAGAATATTCTCTTTTTGTCGTCTAAAAACACAATTATTGTGAATCTCAAAAACAATTCTTATACACTAAATTCGGTCCTAAAATCCGAAATATCATACTTCAACCAATCAAATTAATTAACATCGACCAATAGCTATCTTTTATAAAGAAGAAGAGCAGCAAATCTTGTTCGTACTACCAGACTTTACTTATTTTTCTTTTTATAAATTAATTATTAGAGTCTAGAGATTGGGTACACAATTAACTTTCTGAGTATATACTACTATATAGTAGCTCATAATCCTTGTGCCGTTGTGCGTGAAAGATATAGAAGTCTCACCTAGACACCTACATATCAAGATCCAAGGGAGGAGATGGCATCGGCCATGGACCATGGTATAGGAACAATCCGCATAAACTTAATATAAGGGCGCATATTGTCTCAGCGCAAAAAGGTGTGATGGTTAAAGTAAGGTACTACTCTCTCCGTTTCAAAATATAGTTCCCATTTTCTTTTTGAGTGTCCTAAAATATAGTTCCCATTTTCATATTTAGTTCCACATTTTTCCGTAATTTGTCTATAAAAACCGTGTCTCATCATTTATTTGCTTCATTGAATTTTGTTTTTCCTTTATTTATTCAACCAAAAAGTTACAATTAATGTTCTTTCACCAATTATTTTCCATTCTCTCTCCTAAAATCATCTTTTCCCATACAATATTTATTTAAATAAACAACAAATCTTTACTATCCCTCTTAGATTCTACTTGCATAAATTACCGTGAAAAAAGGGAAATGGGAACTATATTTTGGGATGGAGGGAGTAGTATCTTACTAATCCGTGCATCAAAATCTATATTGGGGGTAAGGGTTAGTGGCGGAGCCACATGGTTAATTATGGGTCATCTGACTCCATTCAAACTTGAAAAAAGGTGGAATTTTTCCTTAAAAATTTTGAGATCTTAGTGTATTTTCTTATAAATTTAACTTTTTGAATCCTTTTAATTTTCTTTGATTTTATTTTAACTCATTAAGTATATTTTCTAAATCCGCCACTGATAAAGGGAGCGACCAAATGGTAGCCGACTAGCCATAGCACGCACTCAAGTCTCAGGGGAGGGGTAGGGCCACAAGAAACATTTGATGTTGGATCTAGGTTGAAGCCCTAAAAAAGTTAGGCCCATGGTTTATGTAATTCAAGAATCTCTATTATATAAGGGAAGGGGGAATTATGGTGTCCCTGAATGAAGAGACTATTTTACCCTCCTTTCCTTCTTAAATTACAAATTCACTTACAAACCAAGGGGGCTTCAAACAAAAATACTTGAAATAACATTATAACAATAACTCACAAGTCACAAGTCAACTAAAATCATAGAATTGCATAATTTACATTATACAAATCACTCAAATTAGGAAACTTTACAAAAAAACTTAAAAATTCACTTTACTGCAACCAATACACTACAACATCAATACATACTCACAATAATATTCACAAAAATTTGACTTGAAATAGTTTCCACTCTCTTCACAATCTATGAATTAGTGTAATTAATTCAAAAATCAACAAAAAAAATTCATATTAGAAATCATAAATAAATTCAATAAAATCTTTATTTTGTTCAACCTTTGAAAAGTAAAAAGAAAAAAAAAAGACTGGTGAGAGATTTAAGTGACAGAGACTAAACCAATCAATTTTGCAACTAAAAACAATTATACTTCCTATGTCTCAAAATTTGACTCTTACTTATGTCGAAGAAAATCGAGGTTCTGTCTCGAAAAAAAATCTAAGCACGCATCGCGTGCAAAAAAATGCTAGTATATATATAGTTGAGGAAAAAGCCTCCCAATAAAATTTTATGCATCTCTGTTTGGGAGGAAATTATAGATAGTTTTTCCGTGAGTTTTAAATTGATTTTTGACTTTTGATTTTCTCATACTGTAAACAACATAAACAAAATAAATACAATCCTCTTTTTGATGTAATTCATATACGTGTTAAAAACCCAACATGCTCTTAATATTCATTAATAGTTAGCTCAAATTTAATAATTTTCCAAAATTTAAAGTTGGTTCCAATTGCACAACTCGGCCCGAAACCAACTTCGATATATTTGACCTAGATCTGATCATTTTAGCTCGGGACGGCCCGACTAGCTTTTGGGCGGGTTTTTTTGCCTCGCGGTCAGGTCCGGCCCGGCCCGAATTTTTCCCTTTGAGCGGGTTTTAGGCAAGCCAAAAATGATTTTTTTGTCTATTTTTTGACCCGGCCCGATTTTGGCCCGAAACCCCCTCATTTTAGCCCAAAATAGCGGGATTTGGGCATAAAATTTTGATCTGGCCCGACTAACGGGCAATTTTTTAGGCCCGACCATTGATCACCTCTAATTTGACTGAGTATCGGATTCTGCTCACCCCTACTTGTGACTTGACCAAGTAAGTTAATTGACATCAATATTTTACCAGTGCATTCGAAATAAACTTTTTAATGTGACAGGAGTATATATAACAATTTTTCTAAAAAAATTATCTATATATTTTGAAAATTATATGATTATTGAGGTGATACAAGTCATACGATAATTAACCAAAATTGTCTATCTTAATCACATTAGAGTAGAACTTATCAAAAAAAAAAAATCACATTAGAGTAGAGTCAGGTACATGAGTCAATATTTTATACTTCCTCCATTTTGTTTTAAATGAAACGTTTGTTTTTTCACGCAACCCAACACGCTTCTTTAATCATTCATATCTTTAATTTAGTTGTGCACACGTTAAAAATATAAAAAAGATATAATTTGATAGTATCATCGAGACGAATCTAACCAGATCCTATTTGACTATATTTTTCTTTATATAATGACAACAAATTGAAGTCAAAATTAATCAATGTATAATATCATTTCACCCAATATTTCGTTTAAAACAAAAAGGAAGAAATATTAAATTTCCCGTTTTCTTCATATTGCATCCAAGTCATTGTCGACCTCCCTTGACTTTGTCTAAAATTATCTATACTTTCACTACCTAAAATAATGCATCCTTACTTACATGTCTAAACCACCTACTGTATGTGGGAGCTTAGTATTAAAATGCAAAAACGATAGTACTCCACTACTCGTTAAGTTGGCCTAGTTCAGGGAGATTCGGTGCACCATACTATTGTCACATTGAATATTGATTATGAAGTGTGGGGACCTTCCGTCGTGGAGTATTTCACTTTACCTACACATTTGATTGTCATGATTCATGGGAATAACGGTGCACACGAAATACTAACAACTAACAAAACATAATGTAAAATCACACATTTTTAGCTTTCATAGCGCTCCTTAAATTACCAAAAATATAAGATATATTGCGTTTATATAAAAATTATTTGATTGGTAAGTGTATTTATGACAAATTTGTCAGTGCTAAGTATTGGCAAAATCATCTAACAAAATCTCACAAATTGTTGGGGTGTTTTGAGTATGGAGTTTCTTATGATCCAACACGAGGTCTTATTGACGGGTTAAATGAGTCGAGGTCTATGGGTGATACGTTCTGATTTGGGTGCTTTCCTGTGGCTTACGTATATGGGAATTTGTTTATGTTTTTTGGGCTGTATTTTGAGCTAGTCGATTATGAATATTCGGGAATACTATATAAACACTATGGTACATGTAAAACCAAACTTGTTTGATGGAGGTGGTGGGAAACTCACATTGTGACCTTAAAGTCACAAGTTCAAACCCCAATACCTACTTGTATATGGGGGTAAAGATTCCCTTATATCCCTTACTCTCAAGCATTAACTTGTGTAGCTGGAATAGCTGGCTTGCGAGAGGTGTTGGTCCAGTATGATCCTTCTTTTTACCAATTAAGTATATATGATTGAATAAGACGGTAAGGTACACATTTTTTTTGGGGCCCCCATTGGGAACCTATGAATCTTTCTACCATACTATTTAATATCATTGAATATTGCGGATTCTAGCCTGCTCATTTCAATTAAGAAACAAAATTTGAATCCTTTATTTTCTTTCTATTTTCAATTACTGATAAAGAAATACGAAGTCAAGTTTCATTCAAATTAATTATTTTGGCTTACCGTTTTTACATTGATAATAAGTAAAAAAGCACCAGGAACTAGAATGAATACCATTAAGATTGATTTCATTCATCGACTGTGAATGTAACTAACACATTGCTTACGAGCCACGTTAAATATGTCTCGATTGTTCTTGCTCTTCGTTCTTAATTTGCTTTTGTTATAACACGCATGACTATGCTTTGTCTTGTGTGTAAATATTTCAAAACGACCAAATATCATAGGTGAAAAGTGGCAAAAGACGAAATAGTAATTTTAATAAATCTTAGGGACAATGCCAAATTTTATTTTTCATTTGCTTTTGTTGGGTTTCCATTTTCCATCATTGAATGAACCCAAAAACACTCATCAATAATAAAATCTCTAATCAGGGATTTTTCAATTACCCCACATTTCTCTCTTTCATTCTCCTCGTTAATGATCACTCGAGGAAACAAAAAGCCCTCTTTAATTTAAAATCACCAGAATAATTTACTAACAAATCTCTTGATCCTAGATCTCTCTCACCTGCTACTACTACATACACACTACCCTTATTTTCTCAGTATTTCTGGGCTACTTCTTTTCTCTGCATTTACAGCTCTTATTGCATCTGGGTTTTTTAGGCGAGTTTCAGGTATACTCATCTCTTACATTACATCATATAATTGTTATTCTACTTTGTGTTTAATCTCTTTTATTAGGTTTTTTCTTCTGGGTGAAGAAAAAAATATTTTTTTTGTTGGGAGTACATTTAGATTTGCTAAAATACGTTCAGGTTCATCAATAATTTTTCTGGGTGTTTGAATTTTTTTTGGATAAGTGCTTAAGTGGGTTGTTATTGATAAAGTTTGCCATAATTATAGTTATCTTGAATAATTTCTTACTAATTATGAAAAAATGATTATGGTAGGTCTGTTCTGTTTGAACTGTTTTTTGTTAATTTGTCTAATCATCGTGTTTCTTGCTCATATAGTGGATTTTGATCTCTCTAATTTGCAGGAACTATTTGATTTAAATTCTTCCCAAGTGATTGATGGTGTTAGCTGAAGGAGGTGCCATTGTTTGTTAATCTGCTATTTTTGGGATATTGATGTTGAAATTGGTGGTTAATTGATAACCTGGGTTGTGTTTGGATTGATCTTTTTGGGTTACAGTAAGCTTTTAGGTCATCTGTAACCAAATCTAGAGTTCTAGAATTGTATTCTAGATGAGTTGTTATTGCTAAAATTGGCAAATACAACTATCATTAACATTTTTATCTTTGGTGCAAAAACAATCAAGAGGTGGAATCTATAAATGGTCGATTTCGATTAGAGGAGGAATAAGAATGGCTTTAGGTTCCTCGAAAGACTATGCTTCTACATCTAATTATCCAAGAGCACTGTCTTCCATAATAATCTCAGTTGGACTACTAGCTGTTTTCATTACTTTTGCTTCTTGGATCTTATTGTCGTACCCAATTGGCACTGTTGTTCAGAGCTATTTTTATGGGGTTGATCAGACAAGCGATTTGGATTTGACGGTGTCTGTGGAAGGTGTGAATGGGACTCAAGTTCATGGTGAGGGGAGGTCAGGTTTTAGTGATACAGAGTTGCCGAAGTCTGAGGGTACTACAGGAGTAAGTCGAAATCAAGATGCTGAAGGTAGCCAGAAACAGGATGTTCAAGATACTGAAGGTAGCCAGAAACAGGATGTTCAAGATACTGAAGGTAGCCAGAAACAGGATGTTCAAGATACTGAAGGTAGCCAGAAACAGGATGTTTTTAAGTCTATTGCTAATGATACAATGCCTACGGAACACGCCACTGAGAACCCTTTACCAACGGAAAATAAAGATTCAACAAAATCCGACTTGGACAATACTACCTCAGCTGATTTGCCTAAACTAGAGCCGTCACTTGTTAATGTCGACACCAAAGCTTCAGTTAATGCAGGTTAGCCCTCGTTCCCCTACTCACCGTTTTTGTTCTAGCTTGCTATTTCCATGATATATTGATAACCCTGTTTTCTTTGAAAATGGTTGGCTTCTATATTGTTTAATGCTGCCTTTTGATTGCTATTGGACTGTGTTTCTTTCTGCTGCTGTAAGTATTTGGTTTTGTTTATGGCTTTCAATTGAATCTCGATTTGAGTTCATAAAAATTCCTATGGAATACATATGCATGCTATTGCGAGGTATCTAAGTACTCATTATGGCTCTCTGCTTAGGTCCGAAAGCATGAAAAAAGTGGCTCTTGACAAGGAGAAGGAAGTGAGGAGGAAGAAGAGATGAATAGAGTAAAAAGAGATGTAAAATGAATGGTGCAAAGAAAAATCAGAATCTATGAACTAGAACCTGTTTTCCTTTTAAAGTTAATTAGAACTCTTAAATTCTAATTTTGATAATATTTCTGTGTGCTTCTGTTTGTCCAAGCTTAATTCACACTAATTTAGCGAGGGTTGGAGGGTAATTTGTGTGGCTTTATGGTACATTTACCGGCAATAAGCATTGAAATGCTCTACATCGTTTTGACGAGTTTTCTGATGATTTTTCTACTAGTGTTTTTAACATGCATTTTATAATCTCTTCAGAATGTGATCTGTATCATGGTGAATGGTTCTATGATCCCGCTGGGCCAGTGTACACAAACAATTCATGCCCTGTTATTACTCAAATGCAAAATTGCCAAGGCAATGGTAGGCCTGACAAGGAATATGAGAATTGGAGATGGAGGCCAGCTCAGTGTGAACTTCCAAGGTTCAATGGCACCAAATTTTTGGAGTTGATGAGGGGAAAGACTCTGGCTTTTGTTGGTGATTCAGTTGCAAGAAACCAGATGGAGTCTCTGCTGTGCTTACTGTGGCAGGTAAACAGACAATCTATACACACATACAGTGCAAAGTTGAATATTATGAAAAGTATCTGAGATTGCTTAGCAAATACATCTTCCACAATATTCATGAACTATCAGGAATTTGACTGATATTTTTGAAACAAAATTTATTTCGAAATGACTCTGTATATTGCTAATATAATGAACTATATAGTGTTTATAAGATCCTGATTCATAGTATATGTATCACGGCGCCAGCCAGATTGTGTCCCTATATATGTTACACACTGTGGTTCAGTTTTGCTCAATTCCTCATTTGTCGTTAATTTAGGTTGAAGTTCCCAAAAATCGAGGGAATCGTCATATGCAACGCTGGTTTTTCAGATCAAAGTCTGTTATGATAACTCGGATTTGGTCCTCGTGGCTTGTCCATCAAACATCAGAAGCCTTCGGTGAGATCCGAGAGGGGGTTGCCAAGCTTCACCTTGATGTCTCAGATGAAATTTTCATGCAATACGTCCCGACCTTTGACGTGGTTGTTCTTTCTTCTGGTCATTGGTTTGCTAAGCAATCTATCTACATGTTGAATAATGAAATAGTAGGAACTCAGTTATGGCCCCCACCAAAGAGGCAGCCGATGAAGATAAATAACATTGAAGCATTTGGAATTTCTGTTGAAACAAGCTTGACTGCCATGGTTACGCATCCCAATTTTACTGGACTAACCATTCTTCGGGCTTACTCACCAGATCATTATGAGGGTGGTGCATGGAACTCTGGTGGATCATGCACGGGAAAAGTGGGCCCTATCTTGCCTGGTCAGTTGCTGAAAAACGCATATACGAATACCATGTACGAGAAACAGGTGAGAGGTTTCCACCGGGCTGTTAAGAAGCAGGTAAACCGGTCGAAATTGAAGTTGATGGACATCACTGAGCCCTTTTCATATCGACACGATGGTCATCCGGGTCCATACAGGAGTCCCGACCCTAATAAAATTACAAAGCGGGGACCAGACGGGAAGCCACCACCACAAGATTGCCTGCATTGGTGTATGCCGGGTCCAGTTGATACCTGGAACGAGCTCGTGCTTGAAATTATAAGACGAGAGTTTGAGGGTAACCAAAACGCTTCCGTTTAACTGAAACAGGTTTCAGTAGCTAGGTTAGCCTCTCATACTTTGCTATTCTGACGATTAGAAATACTTGTAAAGTATTGTTGTCATAGGAGAAGGCAAGGCCTAATTTCCCCCTTTTTGGGATCTTATTTGGCCTGATTACTTAGTAGAGGAGATGTTTCTTGTCAGCGGGGTCAGTTTTTTTAATGTGAAATACTTGTTTGCCAACCATTGAATTGTCAATTTTCTAACACCAGGAAGGTTCTTGTAGATGATTGGTGTTCTATAATAGTTCTTCATTTAATTATTTGGTTATTTCATTATTGTTATTCTCTCTTCCCATACTCCATATATATTTTAGTAGTCTGAAAATCTTGAGTAGAGATTTCTGTCCCCAAAATTATGGCCCGGCCTAGCCCGAGGCCGCTGAACTTGACTGGATTTGTTTGGCTCCAGCCCGACCAATGACCAGCTTTAAATTGCGTTGCCAAATATGTTTAAACAACATTCATCTTCAAGAATTTTTTTTGACATCTAGAAAACGTACATTGATGAAATAACGAAGTATAACCTAATACAACCACATAGAAAACAAAGGAAAATCTAAAGGAGCTTTATGAGCTCTTACATACTCCCCCCGTTTCCTAAAGATCTTCCCTCTTTCCGTTCAAGTGTGTTTCCAAAATATCTTCCTTCTTTTACTTTATTCCTTGTTTGGAATTTTTTCCCCTTTTTACCTTCTCATGTCCCTATCATATGGTCTACCATTACATTATTAATTCAATTTTACTCACTTTCTCTCTCCTACTTTAACCCATTTTTATTTGTTTATTTATCTTAATCCCTTTCTCTCTCCTATTTACCCACCCCATACCCCACCCAAATGGATCCTGATACTACCTCCGTTTTCTAAAGATCTTCCTTGTTACTGTTCCTACAGATACCAATGAGGATCCATTGTGTGGGGTGTGGAATAAAAAGGGGTTGAAGTAGGAGAGAGAAAAGGAGTAAAATTGAATTAATAATGTAATGGTGGACCATATGATAGGGACATGAGAGGATAAAAAGGGAAAAAAGAATTCCAAATAAGGAATAAAGTAAAAGAGGGAAGATCTTTTGGAAACGCACTTAAACGGAGAGAGGGAAGATCTTTAGGAAACGGAGGGAGTAAAAAACGAAAATAAGCAAAGCTATAAAGAGTCGCCTATCAAATAGTGCGCCGCTGGTCGATGGATGTGCTGGTGGAGTCAAAACTTTGATGTCTTGAGTTCAATTATCTTCACTTATCTTAATGGGAAGTTCAGAGTTCAATTGTTCTTTACTCTTAGGTAATCCAGTACATCTTAAGTTTCTAACTATAATTTTCTTATATCTTAACCATTATGAAATCTTTTTTTATTTAATTCAAAATTTATATGTGGATAAAAAATGTCATCCCCAATTCCCCATACTCTTATAGGGTTATATACTTATAGTAATATTCAACTATGGTTCATTTATAGTCCTGCACTTCTACTCTGGTTTATAATTCATGTTATCATTATATATAGATTGTATAATATAATTTATTATGTAACATCTAATAATTTGTATTATTTTAGATTGTATAATTATATTATGAAAAGATCTTATTTTGAAATATATTTCGAGGAATGGCCAGCGGTATACAAAAAATATCAATATTTTAGTTTAAATAAAAGTTATACATAACCTATATAGTACAATATTCTAAAGTTGTTTATTTAGAATCAAACTCTAATTTTTCATCATCCAAAACTCTAATTTATATGTATTTTATCTCTATACATATTTATTTCTTTAAATTATACATTATACTTCTATGTAGTTAATATTACATAGAGGATTTCAACATAATTGTACTATATACATTGCACCTTATACTCAAATACTATAATCATATAGTTAGCTATTCTTATAGCTAATTTTATATATATTAAAAACAAAGAATTAATAACATGTTGTTAGTCATCTATATAAATATATTTTCATAAAATAAATTTCATTTTGGAACATAATTTTTTATTTTGAAGGAATTTTAATTTGCAACATATTTTGAACCTTCTCCAACGGTATAAAAATATAATATAAATGTAAAGTATGTAGCAAAAGTTCTATTCGATTTACCTAGAATAATAATTATTCAAGTTGTTTATTCAAAATCAAACTCCATTTTTTCGTTTGGCAAACCTCTTTATATATATATATATCTATATATCTTTTGAGAACTCTTATCTTTTATATAAATAGATATATTAGATTAGATTGATTTTTCATTATTGAGTATTTTAATATATAACGGTTGGTAAATAACGTTTAGTCCAAGCTGTTCACATATTCTCCATCAATATTCCATAAGATAGTTGTCTTTATTTGGCTGCTAACTTATTACGCTGTACACATTAGAACAAGCCGTCAGCTTGATTAAGATGTGGGCATAAATTCCATGTGCTGCGTAGGAAGGCATGTTGCACACTTCATCTTCTGAAGAAATAATAGAAGCAAGCATACTTGATTTAATTTGCTTAGTTTAATTATTACAAGTCGTATTCTTTGAGAAAAAATCGATCATGGCTAAATCTTTTCCTAGAGAAAAATATGCTAACTTGAAGTATGGACGTTTAGTCTCTTCCATTGCGATTTCTGTTGTGTTACTTACAGTATTTGTAACGTGGGATTCTTGGATGTTACTGTCACGCCCGAATAATTCTATCATCCCAATCTATTTCTATGGAGCTGCTGATGTTTCGAGTGATTTAGATGCGTTTGTTTCGCAAGAAGGTGATGATCATGTAGCTAAAGTGGACCATGATGATGAGCACGAGTCAGAAGTCGAGGTATCTGCAGAAGAAGTAATTGATCAAAGTGCAGATAATTCAGGTTAGCCTTTGTAACTAAGACTGTTGTATGATTTGTATAGTTTCTCTTGTTTTGCTGAATCTGGTTCAAGTTACTGTTTTTTTTCTGTAGTATGAAAATCTACTGTATGCACGTTGTTGATATTTGTTTATCAATGACAGAAAAATATAAACTTCCTACTTATGAACATAGTAATAATCAAGATTTTCTGGATTGTTGACCAATTATCTTACATGCAACTGGTAATATTATATTGTTGATTTGAATATGTTACCTGGACTCGTATATCCACGTCTGACTCATAAAGTGTCCCGAGTGTTTGTATCCACGTTTGAGTGTCAAAAAACTAACACGGATACTTGAGGTGAATGAACTAATTAAGGATCTGATCACTTGATCAGACTTTCTATTCTTAGCTTTCTTGTTTATTCTTTTGGTGGGTGGGGTGATGTTCATGGAATATCACTCGCCAAGACTAAAGACTTAATTAATTGACTTTTCAAACTGGATTTTTCGATGACTTGTAAAAGATTGGCGGGACAAGCCAGGCCAAAATAGGCAGCCTGTCCCGGGGTTAGGCATTGAGCCGGACCACAATTCGGGCCCTCCGAGCCCTGCACGGATTGGGACGGGCACTCGGGCTAGTTGTCTATGACCTTATCTTGATTGTAACTATGTGTACTACATCATTTAGTTAAAGTTTTGATTTTGAATGTTTATCTAACACTTGTGTTTAAAAGTACAGGTTGTGATCTGTACAATGGAGAATGGTACTATGATTCTGAGGGGCCTTTGTACACAAACAACACATGCCCTATTTTGAGTCAGACCCAAAATTGCCAAGGAAATGGGAGGCCTGACAAGGAGTATGAGAACTGGAGATGGAGACCATTCAATTGTGAACTTCCAAAATTTAACGCCACCAAATTTTTGGAGTTGATGAGTGGAAAAACTATTACTTTTGTTGGTGATTCTGTTGCTCGCAACCAGATGGAGTCTCTTCTGTGCATACTATGGCAGGTAAATTCATATAGTCTTGATCAAAGCACACTTTTTTCTTTTACAAAATTGCTTAATTTTGTCCTAGGCACGTATAAATTTTGGCGAAATAGCATTCTATCAAGCATGATGCAATATGCATGTAGAGGTAGCAAATGGGTCTTGTGGATCAGGTTGAGTTTAGATCGTATTAAGATGATAAATTAGGTCTATCGTATGTGAATATAATATTAACAAAAAAAATCGTTTTATACTCGTCATAACCAATTTGCTTGTTGGTTAGTTTTGGAAAGAGCCAATTTCAGCTCTAGTGACTGTAGTAGGTTTGCTTGCTGAAACGTCTATTCTAATCAAAAGACTTAGTTAAGGCTCATGTATGGGATAATGATAAATCATTCCGTTCATGTTATATATTGGGTTATGGAGTTTTGGTTAGTTCTAGGTGATATACTTCACTTCAGATAATAGTATACAAGCCAATTTAATTAGGTTTAGATGCATGTCATTTTGTTGATTAACTTACATTCTTGTGTATTACATATATATTACCAACTAAACAATTGAACATCAAAAGCAAATTATCTTATCATATAATACTATTTTGCACAATGACAAATAGCTCAATTTGTAACATATTTTGGGGTATTTGGTATCATGTTTTTTCACAAAAGAAACGGAATCAAGTAACAAAATCCGTTTCTACTTGTTTGGTTAGTGTGTAAAGTAACAATTACCGTTATTTGAGGGAAACACATCCCCCAAGTTGTTTCCGGTCAACAATCTAAGGAAACAAATAACGTTTCACTCCTCAAACAAGAGGAAAGGGAGTGGGTTATATTTGTTTCTATTCCATTAGGATACCAAACAACTAATAAGGGTAACACTTATTATTACCCTTTCCCCTCCTTATCAAAATCCTTTCCATTCCGTTTATGGTATTCATACCAAACACCCCCTTTTAACGGAATGGAAAGGATTTTGATAAGGAGGAGAAATGGAAATAATAACCGTTACCTTTAATAGTTGTTTGATATCGTAGTGGAATGAAAACAATTGAGAGGTTTATGATTGAGGAAGGAAACGTGGTTTGTTTCCACTAGTTTGATAAGGGTAACAAATGGGGGGATTATATATATATGTTTCCCTCCGGTAACGGTATTTGTTACTTAACACTCATACCAAACAATTAGAAATGAAAACGCTTATTTGAATCCGTTTCCTACATCAAAAGTTTTCATACCAAACACCCTTTTAACAGTAATCCTATCAATTTAGCAAATTTTACTTAATTATATATCATCATATATATGTCACAGGTTGAAGTTCCACAAAACAAAGGAAACCGTCGCATGCAGCGTTGGCATTTCAGATCAAAATCTGTAACAGTACTTCGTTTTTGGTCTGCATGGCTTGTACATCACACTACAGAACCATTCAGCTATGTTCCAGATGGAATTACCAAACTTCACCTAGATGTTCCAGATGAAACATTCATGGAACTTGCACCAAAATCTGATGTACTAGTCTTTTCCAACGGTCACTGGTTTCCTAAACAATCAGTCTATCTGTTAAATAACAAGATCGTTGGAACACAAGGTTACACTTTACCAGTAAAACATCATCAGTCACTGAAAATAACTGACACTGAAGCATATAAAATATCTACTGAGACTGCATTAGCTGCTATGGCTACTCATTCTAACTACTCAGGATTAACCATTGTTACGTCGTTTTCGCCCGATCATTATGAGAAGGGTGCGTGGAACACTGGCGGATCTTGTACAGGTAAAGTTAGGCCCTTATTGCCTGGTCAAGTGGTTGAATATGAGTACACAAATATCATGCATGATAAACAAGAAACAGGGTTCTACCAAGCTACTAAGAGGTTGACTAATCGATCTAAATTGAAGTTGATGGATATTACTGAAGCTTTTAAGTACCGTCATGATGGTCATCCGGGTCCATATCGGAACCCGGACCCGAACAAGATCACGAAGAGGGGCCGGAATGGGCTACCACCTCCCCAGGATTGCTTGCATTGGTGCATGCCTGGTCCTGTTGATACATGGAATGAAATTATGCTTGAAATCATTAGACAAGAGTTTGAGGGTAACAAGAAGTCTGCCTTATAGTGTTATTTGTAGTTTGGTAAAATCATATGAGATATCTCACATTAACTTATTGTGAGATCAAGGTGATTTTGTTTATTTATATGGTGGTGAAATTTTTTTCTTTTGGGGACAGCTCAATTGCTAGTTAGCCTCCGATCATTTTTTCTTTTCAGTTCTCATTTTTATAATTAATTACTTGTAAAGTGTCACTTAGTTGAGTTTCGTACAGATATATATTGAATTACTTGATCCAATCTTTCTTTTGGCAATTTCAATGTCACCTTTTTCTTGAGGATTTTGTAACATGATCGTCGATGGCAACAATAGTGAGTCCATGTTGGCCAGTACTCCCTCTGTTTCATTTTAATTGTTACACTTTGATATTTTACACTATTTACAAATTTCATTTTGAACATCATTTGTGATTTATACGTTGATGAAAATATAGTCGAGATCTTGTTAGATTCATCATAACATGTATTTTATGAATATGTATTTTTTATAATTTTACAAATACAAAAGTAAGATATATATCCTCAAAGTTTTGCATTGACATACATGAAAATTGTAAATGTGAAAATTAAATGAAATGGAGAGAGTATTAGTGGATATTACTCCCGTCGTCCCATTTTATAGTTCACGTTTCATTTTGGGCACGGGAATTAAGGAAAACAATGATTATATTATGTATTTGCATTGGAAGTTGTTGTCTTTTTTGGAATTATTATTGTCATAAAAAAATGAAAAAAATGAGAATATTAAATGAGTGGGCATGTGAAAAGATGAGAGATAGGGTAAAAAATGATTTTTGTTATACCCAATCAATGAGAGTTGAGGAACTTTAAATGAGGGTGTCAAAAACCCATGTGAAAAGGGGGAAAGAAAGAGTAAAAAGTGATGTTCAAAAATGAAAACAATAGAAATCAGAACAACATTTTGCGACACCTAAAATGAAATAGGGGAACTATAATATGGCACGGATGGAGTAGTTGTTTATGGGGACATCCCAATTCTTTCACGGCAAGGGTAGTGATTGTGTTGCGGTTAGGGGTGCTCGTGTGACAATGAGTTGGGCCCATAAGGTCTGGTTTGGTCAAAGCTCGACTCAGGTTAGGATTCGTCTCGAGACATTAACATTTGGTTAGCATGTAAAAATGACATTAAATATGTTTACTCGTGGTAATTTCTTAATTTAGTTTATAATTCTACAAGATTTGTCAACAATTTTTTCAATTGTCGAATATAAATTTTTTATTTAGTTTACCGTCGTATTGGAATTTAAAAAAAAATTTTCTCAAATCGGGCTCGAGCATTGAGAGAAACTCATGAGCTCGAGTCGGCCTTCACTTATCGAGCTCATGAGCCGAGTCGAGCTAAACGACAAACGAGCCTAGCCCAGTATAGTTCGGGCTCGGCTCGTGCAATTAGCAATACTCCTAGCTAGTCGCGGTGACTCTCTTTATTGCATGTGGCAGTATAGATGGTGGCCGATGCGAGAGTTGTGGAGGTTGTTGTATCGTTGACATTGTTGTTCTATGTTTTCTATTTGAAGGTGAAAAAAGGCCATTTGTAGTAAGTCCACCTTGTAATCCCACCGTTACACTTGTTTCAAATTGTGCATATGTCAATGTTTGATAGAAAACACAACAAGACGCACGATTGAGTTAAGTTTGATTTAATGGAAAAGAGAGCATCTTTCAATTTCAAGATTGGTAATTCAATTCCCAACACTAGAGGATCCCATTACCCTTATCTCCACTCCCCAAGTGCCTACCTCGCTTGTTGAATTGACTTACAAGTAGTTCGAACCTTTCATTTTACTCTTATAAGTTATGACTCTTACCGACTAAAAAATATATATAGATCAACTAATGATCTCAAGCACTTAAAACATCTCCATATATATATAAAAAAAAAAATCTAATTTCTCAAGTCTACATCCAACCAACCTACTACATATTGGACATTCTCGACATTTTATGATCTTCAATTCTTCAACCATATTCTTATCTTATTCATAAAAACAATTGCCAAAAATAGGAGCAAATTTTAATAAAAGATCTCGTCTGTGTAAGAAGTATAATAATAAAAAATCATCCAGCTCGCTTCCCTCCCTCGGTAACGGTCGAATTTCTCAAAACTTTTGTCTCCCTCTCCCATACCTCGCATTACCTTCTCCTCATCTTCAACCTCCACATTTTCTCTCTCATCTTCAAACTTTTTCGACATTTCTTATAATTTTGTTTCTTCATTATAAGGTTAGTATTTCCATTTACATTTTTCCCAATTTAATTACGCTCTGTTGATTTTTTTTTCTTACCGAAAGTTACTATTTTTAGCTTGTTTTTCTTCCGAACTTAATGTTGACTAAATGTTGATTTAATCGAGCTAATTAGAGCCTATAAAACCCTAATTATCCTTAAATCTAGCTTTTCTTTCCCGTAATTTAGGGTTTTTCGGAATTTCTATATCAAATTTCAATTTTGCTCATCTTCTGGAAAATGTGATATCGGATTTGAAATTCATTTACGCCATTCGCTTCAAGGAGATTAGATTCGAATTATTAATGGTACCTAAACTGTTTTCTTTTCTTTTTCTTCCAAAATTAGGGTTTTGTTCTGTAATAATATGAATTTTGTTGCGAATTTTTTTATTTTATTTTGTGTGTTGCTTCATTTTGGGTTTTTTTTTGGGACATTTGTTGATTAATTTTATTTCATTCTACAATTAAAGGGTAGTAGATTACCAGTGCTTCCTTGTGATTGGTGAGAGCTGCATGAAAGTAGATGATTTTAGAGGCTAAGAAATTATGTAGTGAAATATCTACGTTAGGAAGACTCTAAAACATTAGAAACCACAATGCTGTTTATCATGAAGTTTACTTTAGATTATTCATTTAGTTAAAAGTAGTTGCCCTCCTTTATCTAAGGACTTAGTTGCTGATAGATTCTGTCATAAGTGCCTTAGTTCGAGCAGCTTCTCGTACAAGTCGAATGGGTGTTCATTTTTTGTTATCTATGTATAAATTTGGGTCATCATTATTGTGATATGCTTTGATTGGTGTTTTTCTTTAGTTTTTCGGTTGTGGTGCAGGATCCTGCCTTGTTGAGGTAACTTTAGACTTGGAGCTCTTTTAACTTTTAAGCAGTTATTGCTCAAAAATAGCTATATTTCATACTTTAATTAAAGTTCTTGAGTCAAATTTGGAGCTCTTAAGCAGATTTCTTGGGTTTTAGGTATCTATTATTGGGTTTTAGTTACAGTTTATATCGTACAACCAGGTTGTGCATGCATGAAATGCATGGCACGCATATGTGGTGCTCGTGTATTCTGGGCCGAGCTGCACATATAAGTCATAAGAGTTCAGTATTGGTTCATTTTTCATACTGCACTGCCAATACTTTCCTGATTTGTTCATTTCAGTCCGCTGATTTCTTTTGATAATCTTGCTGTAGGTTCAAAATTGTGGTCGTTAAAGATATCTCATTAATATGGGTGGCCTCCAAAATGATCCTCTTTCACAATTAAAAACCACTTGTGGGTCTCTCTTATACGAACTTGAGGTATGACATAAATTAATAGTAATTTCAAGGGATATCTGTTCTTATATTTCTCTTTTTCATGGGTGGTTTACTTTGTTCCTCATGTTTATTGGTCTATTAGATAATATGGGATGAGGTGGGTGAGTCTGAAGCAGCAAGGGATAAGATGTTATATGAGCTTGAACAAGAATGTTTGGAAGTATACAGGAGAAGAGTTGATGTGGCGAATCGCTCCAGAGCTCTGCTACGACAAGCTATTGCTGATTCGGAGGCAGAGTTTGCAGTCATCTGTTCTGCAATGGGAGAGCTTCCGGTACATATTAGACAGGTATGAGTAGGTCAAATTGATTTCATGACGTTGACAGGATTATCACATTTACTCCTTTTAATGATTGAGTGGGATGCTAAGTTTAAGACTTCTGAGATGTGATACAATCAAAGTGACATCTCATTTCAACATGATATGCATGCTACTCTTGCCTCTTACTGTTGTTAAATCAATTCTCATGGATAACTGATCTAAGTATAGCATGATGTATCTTTTTAGGAAGATGCATTCAGATATACAACTTTGTTCTTTTTATTTTCTTAAATATCTTTTCATCTATTTCTGATAATATAAGGGGAAAAACCTTCTCCATAGCACATAGCATTTGTTTAGGTCAATTTATGAGTAATAAAACAGTTGCGGTATATATGCAGACGGAGCAAAAGGCTAGAAGCTTAAAGGAAGAATTCAATACCATTCTTTCTCAACTAGAAGAGATGCGAAAAAGAAAAGTAGACAGGAAGAATCAATTTCTTGAGGTCATTGGACAGATTCAGAATGTATTCTCCGAAATTTATGGATCAGATGGATATGATAGCTCAAAGGCAGTTGTAAATGAGAATGACTTGACTCTAAGAAAGCTTGAAGAATTGCAAAAAGAGCTACAGTCCCTACAAAAGGAGAAGGTCCGTGTGATTCGGATTAGCTGTGCTTTTCCTTTTTCAGTTTAAGGCTTCAGGTTGTACTGATTTCTCTATCAGGGAAGCCTTGTGTTTATGTAACTTGTTAACCCTACTTGATCATCAAATTGCAGAGTGGTCGCCTGAAGCAAGTCCTAGAGGACCTTACTGTTTTGAGCTCATTGTGCTCTGTCCTGGGACTGGATTTCAAGGAAACTGTAAGAGAACTTAATCCCAGCTTAGCTGACTCGGAAGAAAACCATAGTATAAGTACACTTACACTACAACAACTAGAGTCTGCCATTAAAAGACTGCGAGAGCTTAAGCTTCAGAGGCGGCAGAGGGTACAGAAACATCATCTTTTAGATTACTTCATTATAACTTATAGTTCTTGTTGGCTCA
The DNA here is from genome assembly GCF_026745355.1 of Beta vulgaris subsp. vulgaris. Taxonomy (NCBI): domain Eukaryota; kingdom Viridiplantae; phylum Streptophyta; class Magnoliopsida; order Caryophyllales; family Amaranthaceae; genus Beta; species Beta vulgaris. The sequence goes on from NC_079204.1 coordinate 11,171,251, forward strand.
TCTTTTGTGCTTTTTTAACCAAACTTGTGCAGCTCCAAGATCTTGCCACCATGTTGTTGGAGCTCTGGAATCTAATGGATACACCGGTTGAAGAGCAACAAGCATTTCAACATGTCACATGTAATATTGCTGCTTCAGATGATGAAATGACTGATCCAAACATGCTTTCAGATGATTTTATTGAATATGTATGTCGCAGACCTTCCTATCTATTTGTTTCCAAGAGTTCTCAAACAGACCCATTGATAGTTTAGGAAATATCAATCTCATCTGATTTATGTAATTATTTGTGCAGGTTGAGGCAGAAGTTTCCAGGTTAGAAGAACTGAAATCAAGCAAGATGAAAGAGCTTGTCTTGAAGAAGAGAGCAGAGCTGGATGAAATTTGTCGAAAGACCCATTTGGTTCCTGAGTTAGATGGTGAAACAGAATATCTCATTCAGGCAATAGAATCAGGTATTTAGTTTAGAGTTTATTTTGCTATTCTGTGCCTATTTGTTTTCTCACATTGCTCAATTTTCGTACTATAGGAGCTTTGGACCCTGCTTCTGTCCTCGAACAAATTGAACTAGAAGTTGGCAAGGTCAAAGAACAAGCGTTTAGCCGCAAAGATATTTTGGAAAAAGTTGAGAAGTGGTTATCTGCCCGGGAAGAGGAGGAATGGCTCGAAGAATACAATATGGTAGTTCCTGGTTTTCTGCTAAGTTGTTTCTTTCTCTTACCTTTTTGGTTTGTTGACCAGTGCTGCACTGCTATTTTAGGATGAAAACCGATACAACGCCGGAAAAGGTTCTCATCTCATCCTCAAACGCGCAGAGAAAGCTCGAACATTGGTTAATAAGCTTCCAGGTAATCATTACCACAGTATACTGTATCTTGACATGAATTAACAGCCTACAGTTGTATGTCACATAAATAATGTCCATCCAGCTGCATATGATGGGAATTGAGTTGAGCACTTCTTTCGTCTATATCCAGTTCCTCAGCCCCTTTATGTTTCATTGTTTGATCGAGCTGATACCATGCATGACCTTTATTTAGTGTATTGACTATAGAGCATACCAACACCGCAAGAGGCAATTTGATTAAAGATTAGATTACTAAAATGAGCACCTAATTGTTTTGTTTGGTGCAAATGAGCTCCTAATTGTGCTGTTGGGATTATGAGATCAAAACTCTATATTTGGAACTAATGTAGTAATGTTTTTATGAACAAATTCTAGTAAGATTTGTTGTTGCTAATTAATGAACCTGGAGGCTGAGCCAGATAAGGTTGTAGATATGAGTTAACAGTTGAAACTTCTAGATGGTTAACATGTTATATAAAGGTTCTAAGGTCAACCTTGTCAAGGGTGATTTAATTTTTGTTTAACTTGCTGGTCATGGTATATCAGTTTATCTTGTTTAACCTCAATGGTCCACTTTGGTTTCAAGTTCCAACAATAGAACACTATAATTTTTGGAGTTCTGTCTCAAATTGACTAATTTCATAATGTGGAAAAGAGCTAGTTTCATAGTGTCTTTTTTCTTAAATAATGAATTGACCTCTTTCCATGCTACGTAGGGATGGTGGAAGCTCTGGCTGCAAAAACTCAAACCTGGGAGGAAGAAAGAGGTCTCAAGTTCATGTATGATGGTGTAAGTGTATACCCTTTGCTGATCAAGTCCGCCAAATCTTCTAATTTTAATTACTAATCTCACTAACCCTATCTGGATGTGTCAATCAGATTCATCTTCTTTCAATGCTTGAGGAGCACATAATATTACGACAGGAGAAGGAACAACAAAAGAAACGACATCGGGTATGAAGAGCATTGAATCCTTTTCCTTTTCTTATTTGTAGTTTTCCTTTTGATAGGAAATCTTTTTTATTTTGCTTTTTACCATCAACTTGAAAAGGATGAATATTAATGCATAATCATATCTAATTTCAGGAACAAAAAAAACTTCAAGGACAACTAATTAAGGAACAAGAAGTACTTTTTGGCTCTAAACCCAGCCCAATGAAGTCTGCCAAGAAAAGTTCTAGAATGTCTACAGGAGGAGGAAACAGTAGAAGGGTTTCTGTTGGAGGAAATACGGTTCAAACAGCTCGACCTGACTCATCTCAGTCTGCCAGAGGGACACCGAGTTCACGCCCTTCCAAAAAGGACGATAACACAGGAGCACCACAATCAACTGGTAAGTTCTTAGGACACTGCCGTTTTCTTGAGGCAAAAAGTTCAGTTCAGTGTGTTTTTTCTGATCATGCAACATACTTACTCTGTTTACAAATGCCACACCTGCAAGGCTGCAACACATGAATTTAAAATATTCAGGGGTAAACGTGTGCATCAGAGACCTCTAAAAAAATAGAAGCAAGTTCTGCACTTAATTATGAGCGGAGGGTGTATTGATTGTATAAGCTCTTGTCACTTTCTATACAGATTACTTTTCTTTAAACTGTATAGGGGTAAAAAGTGCGGAGGAAACTCAGTTTTGGTTTTTTTTCTTTTTCATGTTCATCTTGGTCAAACTTATTTTGGTTGCATTATTGTTGCCTGTATTTATAGTGAGAAGGGTGTTGGACAAGAACTTCACATTCAACGGCCGTGAAACAGAATCTGCTGTGGTACGAAGACCTTTTTCGCCTATTTCCTCCACAGCATCAACACGAGCACATGAGGACTTCTGTGATGATGAGAACATAGCAGAGAACAACACTATGCACCAGCAAATAGTCTCCAAAAATGACACATCCCAGCAAATATATAATACACCCTCAAAGATTATTCCTTCTGCAGGTGAAGAAAACTGCACTCCAAAAGTAATGCATATTTCTGCACCTACAACAACACCTTCAACAGTTTCAGCTCCAATGCACACATCAATGACACCTGCACCTCTTCGACAACCTGATTTTCATGAGGCTGATAATTTTGTGGAAGTTATTGATGAAGAGGTAGAATACTCATTTGAGGAAAGAAGAGCTGGGTTTGTGCTGCCTAATACACATCTAAAAAGAGCTATACCAGTATGAGACTTTAGAACAGCTTTTGATAGAATTCTTTTATTATCTTACCTCAGTTCGAAATTTGTTGTCATATTACTAGTTCAAATTACACCGTAAGTGACTATTAATTCTGTACGGAGGGAGTATATAGTTAATTACTCAAATTGATGGATAAGTCAAATGATATCTTTTGACTTCTTCATCTTACCTGCACTTGTAAATTGTTATTGTGCATGTATTCTTTGTTGCTTGAATTTGTCATTTGTAAGATACTTAAATGAAAATTCAAGAATTATTTTTCTTTTTTGACCAATTGATCATTGTTTAGGGGTTCTTTTTTCCCTCCTCTTTCTCTTTTTCATTTTGGGTAATCTATTGATTACTACTTTATTATTTTACATGAGATTTTCTTTGGAATATTAGAAGTTAATTGGAAACTCCACCGAAGTGGTAGGTGGTCATCACATGACTTGTTTACTTTGTTGGAAAATTTTCACATCTGCCTTGTTTGGCGTACACTTTACTCCATAAAATGATGTCACTGGGGAGAAAATGAGGTAAAATTAGTGGTTTACTTAGTAGTAATGAATAATGATTATGACACTCCTTTGAAAGCCAGATTAAACAAATACAAAGACAAGATTTTGTTTGATTGAGTGGCTTAAATTTGAGTTTAGGAAATTTCTTAGAACCTATTTGCCATCAGTATATTTTGATTTTTTTTTTGACATAATCATGTTGTCTTGTAAATTGCTTGTCTTTCAAGAGTACAGCATTATTTGTCCTAAAAAAAAAGAGTACAACATTATTGCCATAAAAAAGAAAAGAGCACAACATAACAGTTCATATGTACAAAAAAAATTAAGAGCACAACATATGTATATATGTATATATATATACATATATATACATAGGGTTGGGTTCTAATGAGAACCCTCTTGTGGTGAGAACCGTGAGAACCACTTAAAATGAGCAAAAATTTCCTAAAATGAGCAAAAAAAAATAACAAATGAGCATAAACATAAAATGAGTAGAAAACATTAAGTTATCAAAAATATAAAATGAACAAAAATGTAAAAGAAGAAAAACGTAAAATGAGCATAAAAAAGTTCAATGAGAAAAAAAGTAAAATGAGCAAAACGTAAAATGAGTAAAAACGTTAATAAATGAGCATAAAATTGTTAAATGAGCAAAACCATAAAATAAGTGAAACAAAAAATGAGCAAAAATATTATGAAATGATCAAAATCTTCGTAAAATGAGGAAAATTGAATGGTTCTCACAGTTCTCACCATAAGGGCGGTTCTCATATGAACTTAAACATATATACATATATATACATACGTATATATACATACATATACATACATATATATACATACATATACATACATATATATACATACATATATATACACACATATACATGCATATATATACATATATATACATATATTGGTAAGTTGTAAAAAAGGAGTATAACATAAAAATTCATATATTTAATTAGTATTATTATTCTTTTAGATAGGTAAGTTGAACTCTCTTATAAGAAGAAAGAGAGAATTCAAGATCCGTCTTACAGGGGTTAAGAAGAAAGTGATGCCAATACTATTAGGCTTAGTAGGCTATCACCTGCTGCTAGGAATGACAACATGTCGAATTCAAATCAGATTTCGCATAGTCAGAGTCTAATCCTACTTATTGTCGAGACTTTCGATTTGCCTCCAGCTCCGACATCCCACCAATATAATCCGACTTCGACTCTAAACCGACTTCTTAATAATATTTTTTTTTCCTTCTTACCAAATGTTCTAGGTAGTCATGTAAAAAAAAAAAACAGTATTTTGCAATGAAGTCCGTAATTTATCAAGTAAAGATTATAATTGGTAAATGATCACTCCTATTAATTTGTAATTTTGAGGTTTATTTATTTATCTATTAATGAGGTTACAGAGAATGACATCAATGATGCGCATAAATTAATCAAAACTAACGAATTTATTGTAATAATATATTGAAAAGCAAAATAATCTATTTATTGTGTGCATATTACCACAGAAAACATAAGTTAGCATAATATAGTTATATTATAATAGAATAAGCGCATCAAATTCGAATAGGAGTTGAAGTCGAATCTTATATGTCGGAATCTTATAAACGAGGATGGAGTTGGATTTTTCTACACTTGAAGTCAAATCGAATTTTTTTTGTCTCCAAACAAATCGAACTAGGGTTGAATCTTGATTGTATTTTCATCCCTCTTGTTGCTCATGAATGAGGTAACGTATGTAACTCCTAGTACTAGATGAAACTCGGGAAATATCTTTGTATTTCTTAGAGTTAGAATGAGTGTTTTGGAGATTTTATTAATTATTTAGGAGGCATTTTTCCCCTCAAGAGCCCACCTCCAAAGTTAGACAACATTTTGTAAATAGAGGGTTTCATCTAAAACAATTTTGTTTTCAACTAGCAATATACTACATATAATACTTGTGGAAGTTTGATTATTAAATAAAGACCATGAGAAACATTTTTCCAAACTAGTAAAGCAAAACTCAATAGAAGTACCTAATTTATAATATCTTTATATACATAGTACATAATAGGGAAAACAGACTAAATTGATTAGATAATTAATCTTGTTAATGCACAACAAAATTTGGAAATTATGGCAATATGATAATATCATCCATAAAAGAATAATCTTAGATAGATAATAATCAATTTATAAGTATATGTAATGTTCTTCAAAATAATTTATAATGACTTTTGACAAAGACATCAAAATGACTAAATTCTATTTCTGATAATATATATACAATTTGGATTGAGAAAACTCCAATATAACAATAAAACAAGAAAATTTGCTAGACGCTTGTTCGACTTTGATATCAAGCTCAACTTAAATTATAACATTTTATGTACGAGAATTATACAAGTTCAATAAGACTCGCTCCCTACTAAAACTTATCGGAAATAGTTAGATTCGTGCACCAAATTAATTTGTTAATCATCTCTTTTCTCTCTTCTAGTTTTCCTTCTCTTGATACATACATTTGATATGTATATACTATATAGTCATTGTCCTATCAACTATGCCAAATATTTTACCTAAAGGTATGCAATCATACAAAAACTTTTACAAAGTGAAGAAAACAAATTTTGTTGTCATCCAATATCTAACAATTAGTGCTGTTGAAATCTCAAAGTGACCTTGGTATAAGATTACATGACATCTTTTAGTAACTGTAAAGAGGACAAAATAGATAAATGCTTAAACTAGTATATCTCTTTCTTTTTTTTCTTTTTTTTCTTTTTTTTTGAGTGAGTTGATCAAGATAGATCCTTAAACTAGTACAAATGTAAAGTTCAACTGTACAAGAATACCCTAGCCGCAAAGATTGAACTTCAAGTAATTAGATTCAATTGGATAATTTCATAGTGGCAATAAAGAGTAAATTATCACTAATTACATGGGTAAAATTGTATTAAAAGTTATTGTAATTATCATTATCTTTAATTATTTTTAACTCTCCTAATAGACAAAGCAATGAGATTTAGGCCAGTAGTAGTTTGGAAAATTGGCATGCCTTCTTAACTTACCTTTACAGCCTTTAATTTATTAGTTGCCCACTTTTTTAAAAGATGAAAATTTTGAAAAATAAAATTTTAATTAACTTCCAAAAAATTTCTTTTTTTATATTTGAAACAATTTTACTTTTTGGTATACTCATACCTGCTTTATTAAATTCCCTAGACGGACTTGAACCATTTTCTTAACCATAATTAAATCTTCGTTTTTTGTAATTTAGATGGGCCTAATATTTAATTAAGTTTGAAATTTTTTTATTATCTTCTGTATTTGTTAATATTTTAATTTTTCAATTTGTGGAAAAAAAATTTTGCTTCCCTTTTTCTTCTCTTTTTCTGCAAAACCCAGTTTCCAGAAAAATACTAGTTGGTAGTTTTTCAGACACTCCGAAACTGGGTTAGGCGGTATGTTGAATTTTTTTTCTACAAAGTTAAGCTAAAAATTTCCTATTTTTGTTTTTATTTTCTATATTTTGTTCAAATGGTAACTATATTTTGGAAAAGTTTCTGATTTTAGTGATTTCTAGATTCAAAAGGAAAGATCTTTAAGTTTTGATTTATTTCTCTAAATTTCTTGGTGTATTAGGAAATTTTCAGACAAGGTTTTGGCTTTTTTTAAAGCAGTTAGTGAGTTGGGTTTTCTGGGTTGGTTTCTTGTTGATTGACTTGTTTTTGGGTTACTAAAGGATTCTGAGTTTTGGGTTTTTTTTGTTTTACCTTCATCACTGCTTGATCATTTTTCTTTTTTTTTTTGTGTGTTGTAAATGCTGCTTTTCAGCTCAATATATGCTCTTCTTCTTGTACTCTTCAAATTTAAGATAGTTTAGTAAGTTTTCTGGGTGTATCAGAATCTTAGGGTTTTAGGTTTTTGTCAAGGGCTTTAGAATTTGTGTTGTTCCATTGAAAGTTTTAAAGTTTAATGCATGGAGGCTTGTAAAGAGGAAATAAGTTCTGGGATAACAGTGAAAAGTGATGAAGCAGTTCAGGGTTTCTGTCTGGCATCTAGGGCTGAAAACCCTATGAGTCAGCCAGGAGCTCCAACTATGGCAGCTGCTGCTCCACCAGTTAATATGACAGGAGTACCTCCTTCTTCTGATATGAGGAAGAAGAGAGGTAGGCCTAGGAAGTATGGCCCTGATGGGGCTGTGGCGGCCGCATTGTCGCCAATGCCGATTTCGGCTTCAATTCCTCTCAGTGGAGACTTCTCAGGTTGGAAACAACCTAGGGGAAGGCCTTTTCAGACAGTAAAGAAGGCACAGAAAGTGGAGTTTGAGAGTCTAGGTAATAGTTTTTACATCTCTTTTAAATAATTACTTTTTAGGTTTTTCTATTTTGTTGCAATTTGTTCTGGTTGATGTTTAGTTAAATGGAGGTTAAATTTGCCTTAAGGATGTTTGAAATAGGAAATTCCTTTGTTGCTCTTCCCCTGGCCCCCGAAAGATCTTTTCGAAATAGTAACCAAATTATTTCATATGAATGAAATTGACAGCTTTGCCTACTTCATGTTCTGTTTATTTTTCAAGACTGAATGTGATTTGATATTGTTCAATGGGGGGGGCGGGGGAATAAATTGGGTGGGGGATGCTTAATATGGTTGTGTCCAAATATAGAAACTAGGTGCTAACTTTTTGTTCAGGATCATCATCTGGTTTTATATATTCAGGATTTCAAGTGCTACTCCTGATATGTACCTGCAAAATTTAATATGTTATGCTTTGGCTCTATAGTTTCTGAAGAACGCTCTGCTGTGTAGCGTTTTCTTTGTTTGTTTTTGGGTTGGGAATGGAGTCGTGTGGCCAGATGATCATCGATGCTGTTTGTCTATCAATTTTGGCTTGATCTCTATAGAAAATGAAAGTATCTTATAGTCAACAAGATATCAAGATGATGTCTTTCCTTAAGTACTTCATGTAGTTTAACTTTTAGGACATCTGATATATAACTAACATGGAAGTGACGAGTATGACAAAGTCCTAAAACTAGTATCATTTAATTATGTGTGTTCCCAGAATTTGATGAAAGTTACTCGTATCATTGGTCTTGTCTCACTTGGGATACACTTTTGTTTAACAACTTAGCACATTCCATCAACATTGATCTATACTAGCTTATAACTTTTAAGGAAACTATATGCAATTTCAACCTTGACATCTATAAATATGAAGAGACAACCTTCTGAAAAACCTAAATTCAACAAAGAAAAGATAACGCCGCTGCTCTTTATGGCCAATTCTGATTTTGGAGAAATAGTTAATCTGGAATTTGCTGAAGGTATGTGTTACGTATTGCGAGTGTTATTGAAACTTGGTCTTTAGATCTATTTTGTGTAAGAGTGAGAAAGGTTGAATTCAAGTTTTACCAATAGTGTTTTGTTAGTTTTTCTTTCCCTTAGTCTGAATTTTTTAATCATCCTAACTGTCAACAATTATCTGATCATATAATTAGGTTTTCACTTTGGAGATTAAAGTTGATTTCGCTGAATATAGAATTAGCATCATGTATTATCCTGCCTATGATGGGATTTTGGGAGGTCTAAATGTGGGTACCCTAAAACCTAACCAATTAAGTTTTGTAGACAGGCTGTTAAACTCATGTCTAAATCAAAATTTGGAATGAATAGTACTTATCATGATCTGATCAGCACTGAGTTAATCTCAAGAGCTGATCCAATGCATTTTGAGTTTAATCTAATCAGATCTGATCCAACTCCTACCCACCTTTGCAAAGAGCTTCCTGGTACTCGTGAACACCTACAATAATGAAGCTCTTATTTGCACTTATTCACATATGAATAATGCATCACAATCTGGCTTGCAATTATGTCAATGATCTGACAGTTTATGCTTTATCGTTGCAATACGGATTTGGTGTTTCTATGTTGCTGATGAGTCTTATTAGTGTTTTTACTATGTTGGTGTTTGTTGGCACTGATTGTGATATCCCGTTCCACCATATGTGCTGACAGAGTCAGTAAAGGATTCCATGGAGGGTTCTAGGAACCTATCTGTTGTTGGAAACTGACAAATACCAAATTCCTTTCCACCCTGTATACTGTATCTTCAAATCCATATGTTTCTATTTTACATTTCTTACCCAATCTGCCTCTAGGCTTATACTATAGTGTGTTTTTGTGATCATAACTTATAGAATGAACTTCAATTCTGTATTGGTTGATGAATACTAATATATGAAGTTATCCAGGCGATCGGCTTGCATATTTCGTTGGTGGAAATTTCACTCCTCATGTGATCACTGTAAATGCTGGGGAGGTATGCTTTAAAATGTTCAAATCTGATGTCCTTGTGCCCTTAATATCACAGATAGTTTTTGTTTGTAATAAGATCTTCAGATATTTGGATAGAAGTTTTAATGTTGTGTTAGTTTTCCTTTCACTTTAAGCTTGTTACTGGAAACTGACAGGAATAGAAGTTTAGGTGATCAAAAGAGGTTTTTTGGGGGAGATCATGTTTCTAAGACCTCATTTTATAATTTACACCTTGCGATTTTCGGAACTTGGAGGACTAGCTTGCTCCGCACTTATTTGAGCTCTTATGATCTTTGAGCATGATTACTTGGTTATATACATGAGGATGTGTGTCTTTTCTATGCCATGTCCCAGCTCTATTTTAGTGAACGAACAGGATTCGTCTATTTTATGACTTTGTTATCTCATAGCTGTCTAGTTCTATGACTATTGTATGTTTTTCATGTTTTCTATCCTACATGTAGACAGTGATATAAATGACGTTCAAGTTGGATGTAAATGCAAAAGCTCTTGTTAGTGTATTACTCTCTTAATTATATATTAATGTGAATCATCATTTCTGCAAATTATAGTTTCCTCTGCTGTTTTCTTTTTCTAAATCTTTGACCATGTACTGATTATTTTCTTCTTCTACCACCAGGATGTCGCGATGAAGGTTCTATCATTTTCACAGCAGGAGTCTCGTGCTATATGTCTTCTCTCAGCAAGTGGTTCAATCTCAAATGTTACCCTTCGTCAGCCGAATTCTTCTGGTGGCACTCTAACATATGAAGTATACCTTCCTCTCTTTATTTGTTATAAAGTGTGTTGAATTGTTTGTAGTAACACTCCTGTTGGGAGATGGAGAGAAGAAGGGAGGTTGCACTTGTCTGTGGCGGTTTGGTCAGGCCTTCTGATTGTTAACGTGACAAGTGCAATCTCTTCTGGACATGAACTGTAAATGAGTGAAGATTGTCTTATTAAATAATTTTTGGCAGCTACTATGTTCGAGCGTCAAAGAAACGTGATTTTGGTCTTCGTATGCTGTACAATCACGATAAAAAATGCATAAGCCTGAGAAAAGAGTAGACTGCCTGGCATTTTACTATGTCCATTGTGATTAGTTTAGGGGTTTATTAGTGTTTGCAACTTCTTGCTGTTTATGCAGTTATTTATTCAGTGCTTTAATGATCCTGTAGGGCCGTTTCGAGATACTTTCCTTGTCTGGTTCATTTATGCCTACTGACAATGGTATAGTGAAGAGTAGATCTGGAGGCATGAGTGTCTCACTAGCAGGTCCTGATGGTCGTGTCTTAGGTGGTGGACTTGCTGGTTTACTTGTTGCTGCTAGTCCTGTGCAGGTAAAATTGTAATAGCCCCATCACTAAAAGCATGACGACTTCTTTTCCTCTTCCTTTATTTTGGGTTCGGAGGCAGTGAAAAAGGGAAAGGCGGGTGGAAAAAAAAGTTGGAATTTTGATATCATATGCTGCGGGGAAAAGGTGTGGCCTAAATAGTACTCTTTTCAGCCCAAGATCTTTGCTCCATTTTATTTTTGGTAAACTTTTCCTCTAGATTTTGGGCCCATCCATCCACCCAATATTTTCTCCATGATTTTTATATCTTCTTAATATGCGTGTGAAATGCAAATGAAGCAAATATTTTTGGATAGAGGGATTTGTATTCTATTTGGGATTCCTAATATTCCCTTATATTAAGTGATGTAAACTGGAATCATGACATCTTTTATCAGGAAAGGTTGGGATAATGTGACAATTAATTTGAAACGAGGGAGCAACTTTTTTCGCTATGTAAACTCATCTTGTTGGCAAAAGGATTTCTATCATCAAAAAGCTTTCTTTTTGGTGTTATAAAGCGATGCACCTAAAGATTCGATTGCTCTGATAACTATTCAAATACAAATAATTGCATAAGTGCATCATATAGGAATCAAAACATCAAACCACTTTAGTAGTATCCTTTACTCCAGTATCTTTCTGTGGCCTATGCTGATTCTTAACTGAATTATCAGGTGGTGCTGGGAAGTTTCTTGCCTGGCCATGCTCAGGAGCAGAAGCCGAAGAAGCAGAGAATGGAACCCGTAACCCCTGTTATACCAGCGATTGTCAACCAAGCGCCAGAAGGAATTTATGGAGGAGGGCAGAAGGTAAACT